>NC_079147.1:46446470-46649130 GCF_945859685.1 Eupeodes corollae
GATGTGAATCTGAAAACGAATATGAGAAGCTAAGAGTACTATCGTCAGCGAAACAATGTATTGGATAAGAAGTTGCAGACAGGAGATCATTAATAAAAATTATAAAGAGTGTTGGAGATAGTACAGAGCCCTGGGGCACACCAGCATTTATTTTGTGGTTTTCAGACTTAAATCTATCCAATACAACTTGTATTGAACGATTCGAAGGGTAATTAATAATCTAATGAAGGAGAGATTTATGAAAACCGAGAGCACTCATTTTTGATAAAAGACCCTGATGCCAAACCATATCAAATGGTTTTGAAATATCATGTTCAATAATCTTACTTTCTCCAAAGCGATCTAAAGATTCGCACCAATGTTTGATGAAATGAACCATGAGATCACCAGTAGACCTATTGCTAGGAAAGCTATATTGACGGTCCTTAAGAAGCTTTCGATCTTAGAAATGAATCTGCTTTTTGAAGTGAGATTCTTTTGGATGCTCAAGAACTGAGATTTAAACACGAATTTCCAGACTATAAATGCACAAACTCTGCAAAAGTGACACTTTCGTTAAACTCATTAAAAATCTCTCGAGAATTGAAGTGAAAAAAGATTCTGCAACGTGTAGTTTGTAACTGCCACACTAAAGTATCTTCTCAATTTATTTCTTTAAATTAAATTTAATTGGGTGGCGCAACAGTCCGTTGTGAACCAGAGCCTAGTGACTTACAACTCTCAACCTTTCCTGTGTGAGAGCACTGTTGTCAGGAATGGAAGGGACCTACAATTTTAGGCCGAATCCGACCGGCTAATTTGAGAAAGTACTTTTTGATTTGTCAATTCCTCCTTTTGAAGGATTTGTCAATTCCTCGCAAGAGGCAGTACCCGCGAAAATGATTTTTTTTTTTTAAATTAAGGTGGCAACAGCCAGGGATTGAACCCAAGACCCCTTGCATGACAGTCCAACGCACTAACCATCATGTCAACTTATTTTTTTACCTCAATTTATTTTTATGTAATTTTCAGAGAAACTATGTACTTTAATGCACCTATTTTCTTAAATTCAAGACCCAAACATTTTTTTCTCTACCATTTGAAAGTTTAATTGACTCTTTTAAGGTTAAAATATTTTCAAAACATTGGAGCATTTTTAGAATTTGTCTCTAAGCATCAACTCCAACCTAAGAGTAAGCAGACAAGTAACGATAGTAATAATAGCCTCCCAAAAATTGAGTCCGAAAAAAGTACGTAAAACAAGCCCGACAATTGCCAGGGTTTCTGCATCGATATTTTTGTAGCGTTCTTTGCATTTTAATTGATGCCGACAAGAACAGAATATATTATTTTTGAAAAAAAGCTACATTTCAACCTAACACTTCTGCGTGAAACGCACCAAAAACCCCCCTAAAATATTTTATTTTAGCGCTTGAATATGCCATTTTTAGAATCCTGTTGGAATGCTTTCATATGTAGGGAGTTGTCCAAAGTCAATAGTTAAACCATATCTTGCTGGACAACGAAATTTCTTCCATACAAAATATGCATTTCTTAGGGTTCAGTCTCAATCCAACAGATTGTAATTTACCTAAGACGCTCATTAATGTTCTGCTATGGCTATGAATGTCCGACCCGGTGACGACAATAATGTCCATAAAATGTATGCAGTTAGGTATACCACGTAACAACGTTTCAATGGTTTTTTGGAAGATAGCCCCCGCTAGTTTTATGCCAAAAGCTAATCGCTTTACTCTAAATAAGCCTAAATGTGTACTAAGAGTACAAAGGTTTTGGGATTTATGGTCTAATTCTAACTGATTGTACGCATTCGATAGATCCAATTTACTGAACAACTGTGCACCCTGTAGCGAAGCGAAAATCTCCTCGATATCGGTCCAACTTGAGTAATAGAAATAGTGTGATTTAAATTAACAAAACTTGTCGATAAATTCTTCTCTTTTGGGCGGCAAATCGGCTTTAAATGGCCCTTTTTTCCGCATTTTTCACAAGTAGCGTCTCTAAATTTGCAAGTTTGTGACTTGTGTGCTCTCCAGCCACAATGTTTGCATGCATCCCTTTTCTGGTGATTTCCTTTAGATCGCCTGTTGCGTTGAGTCCCGTCACTGTTGTTGCCTTGGACAAAGTTTACCTCAGTTGACATTGAGTTACCCTTGAGTTTCACCTTGTGTATGAGCGCCTTCTTCAATGCCGTGGCTATCGTCAGCAAAATTTCTCAAACAATTTCTTGTTGTTGGCCATTCCCATAATAAATCGGTCACGTACAGCTTCCTCCAAATTGGCAAATTTGCATTTCAGCGCTAATGTTTTAACGCGTGCGTACCATGAATTGACTGATTCATCTGAATTTTTCGATGCGGTGTAAAAATTCAATCGTTCTCGATAAATCAATATCAGTGGCATAAAATGCTCTTCCAACAGCGTGCACAGTTCGTCGTATTTTTTATCGCTTGGCCTTTTTGGGTCACAAAGTGCTCGTAACAGTGAATACGCATGGGTACCGATACTTTTCAACAGCGTTGAATCCATCGATGTCGGTGAAATGCTAAGCGCTCTTTCCATTCAGTAAAACTGTCTGTTTCTGGCGAAACTTCTGTCATTTGAGACGCTTGAAAAATAGTCATCTTTTGTTCGGTTTTTGATGAATCACCGTTTGGCATTCTTATGACTTTTACTTTAATTTTACTTTGCGCGAAAAAAAAATTACTAATCCTGGTCGTTGAGGTGTATTAAAACTTTGATTTTATCATAACATACAATTCAATGTGTGGTGCGTTTATGAATACATTACAACCAGTATTGGCGCATACACGCTTGCGCATACATGACGATTGTGATTTGGCGTCGGTCGTGTGCGTGTATTTTGAATGTGCCGTCGGCCAAATTACAATTGTTAATTGTAGAAAGTTCCGTCGAAAAGTTGATTGAAGCAGTCGAGAATAAACCTGCGCTTTATAAAATAATTTTAAAAGGGTACTCCGACGCGAATGTGAAGAAAAAAAGAGAATAGTCGGCCGGCTGTTGGATATTTTGCGCTAACTATCGGCCGATAAAAAGTCTGCAGTCTGCTTGTGCCCTTAAATACGCTTTACATGTTATATAAATATTTTCAGCATTTTTACGATAAAATTAAAGAACATTTTTTAGCGGTGCTGAAAAACTCGTCGTTTACCCCCCCCCCCCCCCCCAACAGAGAGTCTGCATCCGGCCTTGAATTAGAATGGAAAATTAAAACTCTTTTTCGGTAAGTTTTTAATAAACTGGATTCAAGAAAAAAATTTCAGTCTAACACCCATAAAAATTATATAACATTTTGTATAAAATTATCGTAGTTTTAATAACAATAGACAAAAAAGCAAAACATTATCTTCCTTTAAAAAAACACCCCTGTTAAAGCACATGTATCTTTATAAGGATTGTTTTTTACATTCGCATTATTGCCATACTGTAACAGATTTAATGATTTTGGTAAATATCATGTGTGAAGGAATTTTTCATGGGCGTAGAGAGGTATAGCCCTTACCCTTAAAAATACAACACCATTTGACCACAAATATTTCTATGGACTCTTTTGATTTTTCTCTTTTAATAGCATCAAATAAAAAGGTTTATACTCCAGTTTTATTATATTTAAGGTTAGCCATATCGTTTTGGTGTAAAGAGACATATTGTCAAACAATATCCTTATGTCCATGATTGTGTCACATCGGTTGAAATTAAAAACAAGAGGGCGAAGTTTTTTCTGATGCTATACAACTAGAAAAGAATATCGACTTTAAATATTTTTTTTTTTTAAATAAAAAGAAAACTGAGAACAATAATTGTCACTTCAAATATTTTGCGAATAAAAATGATTTAACCTCTAACAAAATTTATTGTATCATAAAATAACAATATTTTACCAAGAATATAAGCCCAAAAAAAGTACTACACAAAATTAGTAAAGTTTGAGTTCGATTAGATTTGCACAAGAATAAATTAACAAATATTTTATTTAATACAAGGCCCTAGTACTCAACGGACTGTTGTGAAACCCAATTTATTTTATTTATTATAAACGGTGATTTTTTAAGAGCTTGAGAGAGAAGAAAAACGCATAAAATTTGCAAAATCTCATCGATTCTTTATTTGAAACGTTAGATTGGTCCATGACATTTACTTTTTGAAGATAATTTCATTTAAATGTTGACCGCGGCTGCGTCTTAGGTGGTCCATTCGGAAAGTCCAATTTTGGGTAACTTTTTCGAGCATTTCGGCCGGAATAGCCCGAATTTCTTCGCAAATGTTGTCTTCCAAAGCTGGAATAGTTGCCGCCTTATTTGTGTAGACTTTAGACTTGACGTAGCCCCACAAAAAATAGTCAAATCTAATGATCTTGGTGGCCAACTTACCGGTCCATTCCTTGAGATGAATATTGTTCTCCGAAGTTTTCCCTCAAAATGGCCATAGAATCGCGAGCTGTGTGACATGTAGCGCCATCTTGTTGAAACCACATGTCAACCAAGTTCAGTTCTTCCATTTTTGGCAACAAAAAGTTTGTAAGCATTGAACGATAGCGATCGCCATTCACCGTAACGTTGCGTCCAACAGCATCTTTGAAAAAATACGGTCCAATGATTCCACCAGCGTACAAACCACACCAAACAGTGCATTTTTCGGGATGCATGAGCAGTTCTTGAACGGCTTCTGGTTGCTCTTCACTCCAAATGCGGCAATTTTGCTTATTTACGTAGCCATTCAACCAGAAATGAGCCTCATCGCTGAACAAAATTTGTCGATAAAAAAGCAGATTTTCTGCCAACTTTTCTAGGGCCCATTCACTGAAAATTCGACGTTGTGGCAGATCGTTCGGCTTCAGTTCTTGCACGAGCTGTATTTTATACGGTTTTACACCAAGATCTTTGCGTAAAATCTTCCATGTGGTCGAATAACACAAACCCAATTGCTGCGAACGGTGACGAATCGGCAATATTCTCTTCTGTACGCACTGTACGCATTCGTGTAGTTGGTTTAATGTCCAATAAAGTAAACTGAGTGCGAAACTTGGTCACAATCGCATTAATTGTTTGCTCACTTGGTCGATTATGTAGACCATAAATCGGACGTAAAGCGCGAAACACATTTCGAACCGAACACTGATTTTTGTAATAAAATTCAATGATTTGCAAGCTTTGCTCGTAAGCAAGTCTATTCATGATGAAATGTCAAAGCATACTGAGCATCTTTCTCTTTGACACCATGCCTGAAATCCCGCGTGATCTGTCAAATACTAATGCATGAAAATCCTAACCTCAAAAAAATCACCCTTTAGCTGACCCGACAGACTTCGTACTGCCTCAATTGATAAATAAAAGACCTACACGTTTGTATACATTAATTTTAAAACAAACGAAACGTATTGAATAAAAAAGCATTTTTATAAGGTTTAAATACAGTGTTTGTTAATCAATTTAAAGCTTTTTCATAAACTATATTTTTTGTTTTGTTTTGTAGGGTGAAAATAACCAAAGAAGACGGTTTTCCGACACGCGAAGACGCATAATTGTCAATTCGCCAAAGAGGGGAACTCCAAGTTGATTCCGCAAACTTCTAAAGACTGTCCTTGGGATTTATTTATTGTCATCGCGAAGGCCAGACGTACTGGAAATTGTAAGCGTTTAATATCGAATGGTAAATCCGTTGAAATCATCGGTATTCGCGGGATCAAGACATCCTTTCCTTTGTATTTTCCTCTTATGATATTTGCCTCAATGACGTTCATCAGCTTTTTCTCAGCCAATCTTGTTTCATTGCATAGTCGAGGTTGATTAATGTTACGCAGCATGATGACAACCGATCCTACTCTTAACTGCAAATTGTGAGGTGGTATTCCAGGCAGTTCCAATGAATTTAAAAACTCTGTGGGATAGTTGACTATTTCATTCTGGTTCATAACGGTGTCAATTGATTCGAAGTAAACCAACTGTCCTGGTATCTATCAGATGGCATCCGATTCAATGCTATTTTGAACATGTTTATCGAATTGTTATTCTCATGAAGAAACATTTGTATTTTTTGGACAATGGTTCTCTTCACTGTTGGATTGTGAGCACAACGATTATCAACTTCCGCATCTGAATTGACCACAAAATAAATTTGTAAAAATTGATGATCTACATCAGGTAGTGGTAACAGTGCCCCAAGTAAGTGATAAATTTATCTTTGTATCTGTAATTTTTTAAATTTTGTTTTTGTAACACAATATCGTCAATCGTTATACTTTATTCCGTGCTTTGATTTTTATTTATTTATTTTTTCACCTTTGAGCTATAAATTTCCGTGTTCTGAAGTGCGACAGAATGATTATATAGATTGGTTGTCAAACCTAATGTCAAATATTATGGTTGTGTTCAGAAATTCAATTTGTGACAAAACTTAAGATTTATCAAACTTAAAAAAAATAATCTGATACAGTTACAACTGAAGTTAGCTAAAATTCAGTTTCGCGAAGCCGACCAAATAAATTGGAAATCAGTATTACTAAGGGTTTATTACATTTTTTGTCGCGTTCGCGATTCACTTTTGTTTATTTTCGGGACGCGACATTAGATCCTCCAAAGTGCACGCAAAGAATAGAATTATCAGGCTTGATAACTTCAAGTTATTTTTGTATAAAAAATCCGATTGGCAACTTTTTTACTAAAATCGAAAACCTACAGAAAGAGCTAAGAAATGGTTTTTGACTCAAGAATTTCATACTTCTCTATCTTAAACAAAATGTTGTTGTAAAACTTTAAGGAATAACGAAAAACAGGAAATAAGCAATCAAGCCCTTTTACTTCTTATTAACATTGGAAATTAAAATAGGTTTTTTGGCGCCCCATGTCAGTCATTTTGTTTTGGTGACATCTGTCAAACCTTTTGTTTTGTTCGTTTTTCCGTGAACAAGAACTGGGCCTTTCGCAGACTTCAACTTGGCGAATTTTGCATTGGGACTTTGGCCGACACCCGTACAAGATCCAACTGACCCACTAGCTCAAAGTTTATCTGGGCTTTGATTTGTTTGAAACAGGACCGCAATTTTTGTCAATTCATCTTTAATGACGAGGCATATTTTTAGATGAATGGCTCTATTAACAAGCAAACTTGCCGTAAATATTACGTTATCAACCCACGAGAGGTTCACCATGTGGCAATACATGCTCAAAAAGTTAATGAGGCGGTCACCATCAACAGCGAGCGCTACATAACGATGATAACTAAGTTCTTATGGCCCAAATTGAACATTATGGATCTAGACGAGATGGTTCCATCAGGATTGCAGTATCGACAATGTAAAATGTTTTCGGTTTTATTTTAATTTGTAAAATTGTAAAAAATGGAGTAATTTAATTTGAATCCATTATAATCTACCTTAAAATAATTGTAAACTTACTTTTATCTTAGAAAGAATAATTAAGTGAGCGACAAGGGTAAGTAAATTATGATAGCCTTAGTTTTTAAATTGTCTTCTTTATGTAAGACTTGAAAATCTGAGAAATACTGAAATTAAAGTCTATAATAACATTGCTTTGACATTTGCTCAATGTCATAATTATCAACGCAATTCAATTTCATAATATTTCCCTCGTGATGTAAGTTTAGTCATACACAATCTTGTTGAAGCTAATCATGATTTCTTTTTTTTTTAATGTTTTTTGATTCAATATTCAAATTTAAAAGTTTGAAGCACCCTATAAACCTTCCGTTGAAATTTCATAGCACATACATAAGTGTCTGAATGCACTCATTTTAAGTAAGCCATCTATGCTAAAACTACGACAACACAATCTGCAAAATAGTCGGTAATATGTTTTTTAGTAAATACACAAACCTACAAACCTACTGACAAAAATATTATTTTCGTATAAAAATGAAAACCAAAGTTTTCATATACAAAGATTATGCATTCAAAAATAAACAAAAACATCCGTTTATAAACTTAAAATTTAACATTTATTTATCATAAGGCAAATTTTACAGAAAATTGTCTCACCTTTCCTGTACAATTTATTTGAACATACTTCAATCATCTGATTGTTTAATTTGTTTTCTTGCCAACCAGACTATAAACAAAACCATTACCGACGCAATGATTTGAACAGAAACTAATGTCATTTTGTCGATAAAGCAGATTTTAAGTGAATGCTTCAACCTATTTGTGGTTGGTTCTTGTCTTTGAAATATAGTACACTTATGAACATAAATGCATATCGTGATTTTTATTTGTGGTGACCAATGATGCTTTATTAAAATAAAATTTGTGTTTCTTACACAAAAATTCTGAAAACTTTTACCACCATCCTAAAAAAAAATCTGAGAACCATGGATGTTATTAAGAAAAGTCTGAAGTTAGTAAGACCTTAAAAGAATGTTCACACAAAAGTTTACAACAAAATAATGACTTTTTAAAAAGCAGACCAACACTTAATAACATATCCCTATATTAGTAATAATAAAATATAATAAAAAATATAATACAAATTATAGTTTTTGCACAAAAAAAAAATTCATACATAAGTGATATTAGCTTTTAGAACTCATTAACTACAAATTAGTTTAAGTGGCTTGTTGTACAGCCCCAACATTTTATTGAAAATCTTTTTATTAATAGCATGAGCGTACCCACAGATTTTATTAATAAAGTTTGAGTGGGAGAGAGATGTTTTTTTGATGTACTTACAGAAAGGTCTCTAATTTTGAGTTTACTTAAGAGGATATGACTTTTTTAATAAAATTTTATTAAATGATTCCAAAATCTAATGTATAGGTAGAGTTAAGGAGTAAATATCGCAAATTCGAGCTTGCTGGGATCTCGGCAAAACCATTCGTTTTATGAGCAACAAAACTAGAAGAAGTTCAAATGTTGTATACAACTACCTCAAGAACCCAGAGAGGTATGAAAAGGCGGGCGATAGTGAGAGCTGCTTTGAATTCAAGGCTTTCTATCAGCAAAATCAAGGCAGAAACTGCAGTAAATGCTAAAAGATCGACTGTTGCTCGGGTGATACAGAAGGCAGACCATACACGGCACCAAAATATTAAGAAAAAACCACCAGTGAATGCTGCAGCTTACGTCAATTTTGCAGTAAATCATATCAAGTAGAACCGAGCTTGGCATACCGTGTTTTTTTTAAATGAGAAAGAATTTAATTTAGACGGACCTGATTTTTAAGAAAGGAAGAAATCTATCTTGAAAAACGGTACAGCAAAGGTGGCGTTGTAATGGTATGGGAAGCAAACACTTATTACGGGACCGGGGAGCTGATTTTTTAAAGTTCTTAAATGACGGCACTCACTTACGAATCGATTCTGGAACGAAATTTTCCGAAGTATTTTGAATTATTTTGTGGAAAGTGATAGACTTTTCAACATAATGCACCAATACGAATACATAACACACGGACACCAAAAGCATGGGCAAAATGTGAAATGTGGCCCCCATATTCTCCAAAACATGATGTACAGAAAAACTTGTATGAAGATGGCTTTCAAAAAAGTCTACGAAGGAAGACGGAGATACCAAAAAAACCGAAGCAATTTTTGAAGCCATAAAACGGTCTTGGAACCAAATTTCGCTCAACTATATGACATCACTCTATAAAAATAAATTAGGTGGCGCAACAGTCCGTTGACTTACAAATTAGGGGACCTAAAGTTTTAATCCGAACCCGAACTGCTAATTTCATGACAAGAATTACTCTTGGAGAATTTGTCAATTACTAGCAAGTGGCAGTAGCCGTGAAAATACTTTAGATGGCATAGGGAGGGGTCGAACACAAGACCTCTGACATGACAGTTCCAACGCATCAACCATTATTCCACGGGTATTAACGCACCACACCACAGTTTACTTGAAGTAAATAAAACCGGTATTTACCTCAACCATAAGATTTTTTGATATTTTCTTTACTTTAAAGGTCTTACAGACAAATTTAGATCCTGTCTCTATCCATGTGACACAAAAAATAGCTACTTTTTATATGACTGTCTTTGGAAAAACCGTCATTAAACTTGTATTTATCAACTTATTCCAAAAATTATTGTTGCAATATAAACTTAATACATACCTCATTCATTCCACATTGCAGCCTTGTCTGAACATAATCGAGTTGTTGCTGTATTCAAACCCCGTTTAATGTTTTAGACATGATCCCCATCATTGCTCACATCTAAGATTTAAGAATTTGAAAATTATTGTTAAAGTAGATTCTCGTCAATCGTTTTATTTTTCAATTTTCAAGACCAAAAATAACAATAGTTCCCATACAAATTTGTGGACCAAAAATCGGGAAATCGAATTTTCTCAAAAACGACCTGATAGACTTTAAAAAATAAATACATTTTTGAGTTGGTTCAGAAGGGCATCGCCTTTTTTGTTAGAACTAAATAACTCCTTTCCAAAAAAGCAGGAACTTATGCCAACAACACTGATAATTTCCCATTCGTGCCCGTCTGTAGATTTTTCTTAAACTTAAACAAAATATACGTACATATAAAAGAACATTTTGTTTTCTAAAATAACAACTTCTTTGTTTTTATAATGCTTGAGTCGAAAACCTTTTCTAAAAAGTTTTGTTATTTTTAGAATTTTACGTATTTTAGAAAAAATGTGTCAATTTAGTTTAAAAAAAAGGAATAAAAGTTAGTCGAAATATTTTTGATATTATTAAATAAATTTGACTGTCTTTTTTTATTTGAGACATTTTTATTCAAAAACCATTTTTTAACTATTTTAGCAGCATTTTTGTAAAGGGTGATTTTTTTGAGGTTAGGATTTCCATGCATTAGTATTTGACAGATCACGCGTAATTTCAGACATGGTGTCAAAGAGAAAGATGCTCAGTATGCTTTGACTTTTCATCATGAATAGACTTACTCACGAGCAACGCTTGCAAATCATTGAATTTTATTACCAAAATCAGTGTTCGGTTCGAAATGTGTTTCGCGCTTTACGTCCGATTTATGGTCTACATAATCGACCAAGTGAGCAAACAATTAATGCGATTGTGACCAAGTTTCGCACTCAGTTTACTTTATTGGACATTAAACCAACCACATGAATGCGTACAGTGCGTACAGAAGAGAATATTGCGTCTGTTTCTGAGAGTGTTGCTTAAGACCGTGAAATGTCGATTCGTCGCCGTTCGCAGCAATTGGGTTTGTGTTATTCGACCACATGGAAGATTTTACGCAAAGATCTTGGTGTAAAACCGTATAAAATACAGCTCGTGCAAGAACTGAAGCCGAACGATCTGCAACAACGTCGAATTTTCAGTGAATGGGCCCTAGAAAAGTTGGCAGAAAATCCGCTTTTTTATCGACAAATTTTGTTCAGCGATGAAGCTCATTTCTGGTTGAATGGCTACGTAAATAAGCAAAATTGCCGCATTTGGAGTGAAGAGCAACCAGAAGCCGTTCAAGAACTGCCCATGCATCCCGAAAAATGCACTGTTTGGTGTGGTTTGTACGCTGGTGGAATCATTGGATGGTATTTTTTCAAAGATGCTGTTGGACGCAACGTTACGGTGAATGGCGATCGCTATCGTTCAATGCTAACAAACTTTTTGTTGCCAAAAATGGAAGAACTGAACTTGGTTGACATGTGGTTTCAACAAGATATCGCTATATGCCACACAGCTCGCGATTCTATGGTCATTTTGAGGGAAAACTTCGGAGAACGATTCATTTCAAGGAATGGACCGGTAAGTTGGCCACCAAGATCATGCGATTTGACGCCTTTAGACTATTTTTTGTGGGGCTACGTCAAGTCTAAAGTCAACACAACACAAATAAGCCAGCAACTATTCCAGCTTTGGAAGACAACATTTCCGAAGAAATTCGGGCTATTTCGGCCGAAATGCTCGAAAAAGTTACCCAAAATTGGACTTTCCGAATGGACCACCTAAGACGCAGCCGCGGTCAACATTTAAATGAAATTATCTTTAAAAAGTAAATGTCATGGACCAATCTAACGTTTCAAATAAAGAATCGATGAGATTTTGCAAATTTTATGCGTTTTGTTTTTTAAAAAAGTTCTCAAGCTCTTAAAAATTCACCGTTTAGAACCCGTGGCATGATTGTTAATGCGACGGAATGTGACGTACTCAGGACAGCGCAAATAGATCCACAGGAAGCCATCTTTGACGATGACTTTTACATAATTGAAGATCCGAAAGAAAAAGTGGAGGCGGTGGGAGCTGCTTTCCAGCAAGTGTACAAGGTGAATGTTAGCATTCGCCCCAACCACGACCTGGAAAACAGAGCCCTAGGGCTCTGACTAAGTGGGCTGCGGACAACAAAATAATTCAATACAAACAGTTCGGGTTCAAGGCGGGTCATTACACAATTCATGCTGCGTCTAAACTCGTTTCTGATATCCAATGGAATAAATCAAAACAACAATGCATAGGTGCTGTTCTGGTTGATTTGGAAAAGGCCTTTGACACCGTATGGTTAGAGGGTCTTTACCTAAAACTGAGCAGGCTTGGCATAAGCAAGCCATTGTTGTTCATACTTTATGATATGCTTAACGGTAGAAAGTTTGTTGTCAAAAGTGGCAATGTAACTTCTACTAAAACATTCTTAATTAAAAATAGTCTTCAACAGGGAGCGGTGAATAATTCGCCATAAATAAAATAGATCTTAGGGCCGAAAGGCATTAGTTTTAAATGTTATAGTTTAACAAGAGTGTCCGTTTAGGACCAGTAAGTTAGTTATAAGTTATGGTTAATTAGGCTTGTTTTATGAATTTTTGTCTAGCCTTAAGATAGGTTTAAGAATGAATTTATAAAAATAAATTGAAAAAGAGTACGATGGACTTCATGCGAGAGGTCTTGGGTTCGATCCCTGCCTCTGCCACCTAAAGTTTTTTGTCATGGGTACTGCCCCTTGCGAGGAATTGACAAATTCTCCAAGAGTAATTCTTGTCATGAAAAGTGCTTTCTCAAATTTGCCTTTCGGATTCGGCTTAAAACTGTAGGTGCCTTCCATCCCTGACAACAGTACTCGCACACAGGAATGGTTGACAGTTGTCAGTCGCTAGGCCCTAGTTCTCAAACGGACTGTTGCGCCACCCAATTTTATTTAATTTTTCCAATAACATTATCTTACGTTTACAACAAAATTTTGAATAGAATCAAATAATTTTGAAGTCAATAACTTTGTTTATCGAGATATTTCAATCGAACAAAGTTTTTATCAATTTTGCTTACAAATTTTGTAGATTTTTTATAGAAAAATGTCTACCATAAAAATGGACTACTGAAAAGCAATTTTTACGAAGTTATTGTGATCGGTCCGATTTGTCGAATTGAAATTTAAAAATTTTTGAATTTCTTGTAGTTTCAAGGTATCTAAAGTTCAAATAAAGGTTTTTTAAAGAGATGACTGTGGGTGCGTGTGTACTTACGTCCGTTCGCTCGGGAAGTTCTTTTTCTTCCATAGTCCATAGCTAAAGAACCATAGTAAAGATATCGCCTTCAAACAAATTTGACTATACAAATAATAATGCCGAAAGGACTTTTGAATAAAATTGAGTAAGTGTTTTTTTTTTACCATAGCATTTAAAAAAAGAGGCTGGAATGCAACTCACACTGATAACTTCCCATCCCGTTTGTCGATTTGTCTTGCTTAAAAGTTTGTAGGTTTTCGTGTTGGGTTAAGAGAGTTGTAAATTAAATTATTCTTACAAATTTTAAAATTGCCAACAATGTTTTTCATGTAAAAAAATAGTTTCGTTTGAAAATCTAGTTTTATCAAATAGATGTTTAGTCGAAAACAAATTTTTACCAATTTAAGTGGCATTTCTTAAATTTTTACAAATTGGATGAATGAAATTAATTTGAGAGATTTCAAGAACTGAACACAATTTTTACCAAATTTGCCAACTATTTTTTGTACATTTTATTTTTGTATGAAAAAATGGACTGTAATTTTGGATTTTTATAAAAAAAAACTACTGAATATCAAAAACAACGTTTTGTGTGAAATGAAAAGACTTAAAAGACAATTTTTTAAATTTTTGAAAAGCTCTTTGTGTCGAAAGTAAATTTTTACCAACTTTAAGTATTGTTTGTTTTTTTGTAAGAAACCTGTCAGTTAGATTTTTCTCAACATTTTTCAGAATGTTGAAAACAATATTTTTTATAATTTTAAAAAAATTGGAAGACATAATCTCAAATTTTTAAAAATATATTTGAGTCAACATTCAATTTTTACCAACTGTGAGTAATGTTATATTCAAGTTTTTATTTTTTATCAATTCGATTTTTCTCAAAATTTTACCATATGTTGAAAACGTTATTTTTCTTTGCACAAAATTGTTTTGGTGATACAATCATTTTGCATTCGTAAAATTTTCGAGGTGACGAATTTTTTTCCAGCTTTTTTGATTTATAAAAAAATTGGTTATTTGTTTTTTTCCATATGTTTATTGAAAATATATTTGTTTGGTATCACGGTACAATATTAAATATAAAATGTAATTCAAGTCTCTAGCTTTATTAGTTCCAAAATGTTCTTGTGAGATTCCTTTCTGCATTATTATCTGTATAACAAAATTTATTTGAAGTCGATATCTCTACTAGTTCTTGAGCTATGGACGACGAAAAAAAAATCGCGAACGAACGGACGTACGAACTTACTTAAACACGCACTCACAGACATCTCTCTAAAAAATGCTTTGTTTCGTCTCCTGGGACCTTGAAACTTCGAGAAATGTCAAAATTTTTAATTAGGGAAATCGGATCGATTCGAATCTGTGAAAAGTTAGAAAAGGTGAAAATCTCACGAACCAATAACGCAAGCGATTTGAATTAATTTTCATATAATTCATATTGTAACTTTATACAAGCATATTCTTGGAAAAAAAATCCAATTAACCCTTTTTTAAATCAAAAAAAACTGAACAAAAATATTTGTCACCTTGAATATTTTACAAACAAAAAATCATTTTAGTTCCAACCGATTTTTTGCAACGAAGAATAACGTTTTTGACATCTTGTAAAATTTTGAGAAAAATTGAATTGACTTTTTTGTTTCAAAAATAAAAAACTTAAAAAAGCATTACTAAAAGTTCGTAAAAATTGATTTTCGACTCAAATATCTTTTCAAAAATTAAAAATATTGGCTTAAAACTAATTTCATGTTATAGAAAATATTGTTTTAGACGTTCAGTACATTTTGTATCAAAATCCAACAGTCCGTCCTTTCATACTTACTTACTTACTTAAGGTGGCGCTACAGTCCGTGGCGGACCTGGGCCTCAACAAACATGCGTCTCCAGCCAGCTCGGTCCATAGCTAGCTGTCTCCAGTTGCGCACGCCAAGTTGTTTGAGGTCCTCTCCCACCTGGGTGCGCCACCTGAGTCGCGTCCAAGACGTGCGTCGTAGTTCAGTGTCCTTTTTTGATGAAAGCATACACTTGGTCTTGCCCTCATTGGCCACTAAACCCATCTTCTCCGCTTCCATCGCAATGCTCAAAAACGCTCCACTGACATCACGCTTTGATCTTCCAATTATGTCAATATCATCTGCGTATCCGAGTAATTGGATGGACCTTTGGAAGATTGTGCCTCTAGTTTTGACAGTTGAGTTTTGCACAATTCTTTCCAGAACGATGTTGAAGAAGTCGCATGACAGTGCATCGCCTTGTCTAAAACCTTTTTTGACATCAAATGCATCGGTAAGATCTTTTTCGAACTTGAAAGAGCAGCGTGCATTCTCCATCGTCATTCTGCACAAACGGATAAGTTTGACAGGGATGCCAAAACTATACATTGCTCTGAAGGGCTCTTTCCTATGGATGCTGTTATACGCGGCTTTAAAATCGATAAAGAGATGGTGGGTATCGATTTGAAGCACCTGGGTTTTTTCCAAGATCAAGACTTTCCTGGTCTGAAGCCACACTAATAAGGACCAATCAGGTTGTTGACGAATGGCTTCAGACGTTCACATAATACGGCAGAGAGGATCTTATACGCAATGTTAAAGAGACATGTAGTTTGCGGGATAAGAGGGTCTCCTTTCTTATGCATGGGGCACACTATGCTGAGATTACACTCATCGGGCATGCTTTCTGCCGACCATATTTTGCAGATGAGTTGGTGCATTCTCCCTACCAAGTCATCGCCTTCTGCTTTGAATAATTCGGCAGCGATGCCGTCAGCTCCAGCAGCTTTGTTTGACTTAAGTTTAGATAGATAGATAGCTATCTTCACTTCGTCAAGGTCGGGTAGGCGGAATTGTTGATATGCGTCGCCTAGGTTGAGTGGTTCTATCTCCCTTACAGCGGAATTCGGTTCGTCATCGCCGTTATATAATTTGGAGAAGTAATCTTTCCATATTCTCAGCATCGACTGCGGTTCTACAACGATGTTCCCCTGATCGTCTTTACCGGCTTCGGTTCGTGGCTGGTACCTTTGGGCGGTTTTTTTTACCTTTTGGTAAAATTTACGAACCTCATTCCTGTTGTGACATCCCTCTAGCTCTTCGATCGCGCGCTTCTCATGCTCTCTTTTTTTTCATCTAAGAAGCCGGTGTTCCTCTCTCCCCTTCTGCTCGTAGAGCTCGCTAGCAGCTCTAGTCCTTTTGTGCAGCGCCGTTTTGTATGCCTCTTGTTTCGCTGGGTGCGCTTGCCGGCATTCGTCGTCAAACCAGGGGTTTCGCTGTGGTGGCCGTGTGAAACCTAGACTTCAGAGGCGAAATCTCTGATGGCTTTAAGGCAATTTTGCCTCTAGCTACTAGAACGTCTCGCCCCGCAGCGAAATCGACCAGCCTGAATCCGTTGTCGGAGGTGGTGTCGTGCAGGCTGTATCTCCCGATTGATGTCTTCCCTTCCTAGCTTGGCATTAATATCTCCTGAGACAATTTTAAGGTCATAGCCAGGGCACTGCTCATATGTTTGTCCAAAAGATCGAAGAATATGTCTTTGGTGTCTTCATCTTTCTCCTCTGTTGTGGCATGCGCGCAAATTAGTCTTATGTTGGCGAATTTAACCTTGATGCGGATTGTCGTTATGCGCTCGCTCACACTGTTGAAACTCAAGACTTTTTGCCTGAGTCTAGTTCCAACAACAAATCCACACCCAAATAGACGCTGTCTTTGTTCTCGGTAGCAGTGGCCGTAATAGATATCGCAGTCTTTTAGTTTGCGTTTGCCCGGTCCATCCCATCGCACTTCTTGGATGGCTGTTATATCTGCCTTGCAGCAGTTTAAGGCTTCCGCTAATTGTTCGGCTGCACGTGGTCTGTTAAGGGACCCAACATTTCACGTACAGATTCGAAGTTCGTTGTCCTTATTTCGTTTGCGTGGGTTGTCAACAGTGAATCCGTTCGTATCCGAGGCTTGTTGGTGCTTCGAAACTAAAGGTATTTTGTACGTGGCCAGGAAGTCACCCCGACGGCACAACCCCCAACCTGGAGGGCCAGATCCTTAGTATAACTCCAAGGAAGGGGGAAACCGCTCCTTACAGGTCTTTGCTCCGAATATGTCGAAGAAGCCCTATAAGGTGTTCACTAAGTGGTTCAACCTTACTGGAACTGTAGACGCCACCGTTGTGCTTTCATACAAAAATTAAATCTACAGAAAATAGCAAATTTTGTAAAAATTGATGTTCGGTTCTCGATATCTCGTGAAGATTAGAAGAAATTGACTTCAAATTAATTTCATTCATCTAATTTGTATTTGTTTATATAAATAAAAACTAAAAAACCAAAAATAGATTTTGAAATCAAGCAATTTCAATCATATTGCAAAATATTTTGGGTCTTTTTTTAAGAATATTCCTAAGATAACTTTTTTTTACAAAACACGAAAATCTACATACCTTTAAGCAAGACAGATCCACAGACGGGATGTGGAGTTATCAGTGTGTGTCGCATCCCAGCCTCTTTTTTTAAGCTTTTATTTTTACTGAAAAAAACCGTTGCTTCGATTTTTCTTAAAATTTTACCACATGACAAAAAAATTATTTTTCGTTGCATTTAATTATTCTGGGAGCAGTATCAGTTTTTTGTTCGTAAAAGATTTGGGGTGAAAAATTTTTTTTTTTTGTTTTTTTCATCTATATAAAAACAGTTAATTTATTTTGTTTTAATTTAAGATACTTAGCATTACGTTACATATTATTATATTTAATTTGATTGAAGTCACTAGCGTGATTAGAACTTCAGATATTTAGATCAAGCAAAATTGTCGCTGCTTTTAAATTAATATGGTAGAAAAGCTAACACTCAATTTTTGAAGTACTTTCTGCTTCTTTCAAAGTTATTGACTTGTACTGTTACTGGTTCTTGAGATATGGACAACAATATATGGTATTCTGAACGCACGGACATGCGGACATATGGCCGTACGAACACGAACACACAAATATCTCTCCAAAAATCTTTGATTTTAGGGACCTTGAAACATCGAGAAATGTCAACATTTTTGTTTGAACGATTGCAATAACTTCCCATTATGACTACGATGCCGTGGACCTAGTCTACTCTGGAGGTTCGATTTTCGATGATTTTTTCCAAAGTTTTTGGCCGGAAAAAGGCCGGGAATGTTGTCTCCCAAAAATGTTCAATCGGTTTGGGATTGTTGACTTAGCCTGACGACTTCAAATATCTCCAAAGACACAATTCAAGCGCCTTGCGTTGAATAAAAAAGTCATCGATTTTCGCTTTTAAAGAAAGAAAACCATAACTTCCAAAATAAATTTGCACAACTTAAAAGGGTTGTTTAAGCGTCAGTAATTTGTGTTGAAATTTTCAACCAAATTTGAAATACAATCCTTGACAGAAATTCGACAAAATTTCAGCCATCTGAAGAAATGTTGGCAACTTAAGATTCTAAACCTCGAATGAACTTATTGAAACTTAAGGTAAATTATAACAGAATTGTTAAATTTTCAGACTTTTAAAATGTCCTTCCTAAAATTGTCGTTGTTTAACATTTTAAAAGACGACACCAAAACTTGAATCGTTAAGATACAATTTTAATTAAGTACTAAGCTCCCTTAACTTTTGAAGGACAACAACGAAGCACCAAGGCACTTCTTACATAATCCTTAATTTAAATTACCCCAATCCACTTCACACCCGTATTTGCACTGCATCCACATTCGTTTGACTGTACCCAATCTGCAACCAGTAAGCCATTAGTTCCCATCTCATCATTCACACAACACAACAGCAAAAGAACACCAAGGGAAAACCTTCAGGATTCAAAAGTATATTATTTTTCAGAAAATTGTTACTTAAGTAGAAACTTTCCCTTCCGAGAAGAAAATGCTTGCCACCGGTGGTGGTGAAGGGGTGTGGTGAGGTGAGTGAGTCTGAGCCCTGAGTATGGCACAAACAATTGATTTTGTAGGTATTTGTTTTTATTTTTATTTTATTTAGTGGTTGTGAATTGATCGCTTTCGGTGAGTTAAATGTTGAATGTACACGAGAAGAAGACTAATTACTTAACTTTCAAGGACGGTATGGGGAACATAAGCGGACTCCGCATCCGCATCCACATCCTCGTCCACATTCATAAATTCCACAATTGAATGTTCCCGCATTTCTGGGCATCACAAAACGGAGCTCAATTTACCAACAACCTTAGGAGAGCTCTTCCGGCACCCTAGAGAATCTATTCGTTCCTTTGGTTTTTCGTCTTTTTGCCAAGTGAACAGGTTTCACGGATGTTCTCAGTACCGCATAGTACAGTTAAATATCCTGGCTCCCGTTTTAGTATCCTTTTTCGCTTCTTCCGGTGTGTTACAATGGTGTATATGGTGAGACAGTACACAACTTCATTACATTGAGGTCAGCACATAAATCAAAGTCATGTTGAAATGTTTTTCTCTCCCCCACCTCCCATCACATCACCCTCCCAGTCACAGACCCCTCGATTCTCACCTTTGTATATTGGTTTGAAGATACATACGTCTTGGTCTTGTTCTTAATGGATAAGGATTTATCTTATCGGTTGTTTAATGCTTACCTTTGCGAGGTTGCGTTGGTGATGGAGATGGTTATGGTTTTGTTACCAATAGAAACTATGTTGTGTATATAAGTAGGTAGTAAATATACACTTTAGAAACTGTAGATGAATTCTTCTTTTGAAAACAAAAAATAAAAATACAAAAAACGCGGAGTGGGAACAGTGTAAAATTTCACTTCTACCCAAGCTTGTTTGAAAATTTGTCGGTTTTGAGTTTCGTTCATTTTATCTGAAAATAATACACATGTTGGGGAACCTACTTTAACTTTATCTCTATGTATTTGACAGATGCCACTATGGTTGAGCAGAGCATATTGGTTTTGAGTTTCCAGCATTTGATGAGGATTGATTTTTTTTCCTTCTGTGGAATTTTCAAAGGTGAAGTATTTTTTTTGTTTAAATTCTCTTAGAACAAAAAATAAAAATGAATTAAAAAACTTATTTGATATTTAAAGTTTTTTTTTGGTACTGAAAAATACAATAAAATAAATGAAGAAAACATTAAACGTCTTCCCTTAGTGCACATTTTGACATTTCTCTACGTTTCAAGTTCGATAGAATCTAAAAATTTTAGACAGTTGTTTAAGTTTTTTTGCTAACGTAAGTTCGCTCGTTCAGGATAACTTATGATGTCGTCGCCCATATCTGTATAACTATTACTATTATCACCGCATGAATTGTTGCAAGCATCGGTTCCTTTGAGGTAATTTTCACTTTTTGACACATATTAGGCGGTATCTCAGCCATAACTTGACCAATGTTGGGTTTTTAAGAGCTCAAAAGTTAGCTTGGTTAGTAGAAAGATGGGGGACCGTCTCGAAACCTACCGCGTGCTGTTGTCATGTGTTCTTTCTTTCTGTTGTTCTTTCTCTTCTGTCCTTCTGTCTTGTATTAATGTCTTGTGTTGTTATCACCTTACATAGCCTCAGTTGCTCAAGGTGCTGTGTTCTCTACTCTGCACATTTATGTGCATTGTAGTGTGAAATGTAATGTAATGTAAGTTAAGGACTTACTAACACGGTTTATCGATTCGCGTTCCAAGTTGAGTGAAGTCAACTGCGCTGTACTGTGGCTGCGGATTCGAAGACTTTCCGGACCGGACCATTAGTTTCCATGTGCTCTATGTGTCTTTGTCGTTCGACTTTTACCTTTCTGGCCATTTCTGACCTTTCATAGTCCATGCTTATGCAACGTATAGCAGTAAGGGGATGATGTGGGTCTTATATAGCGACCCTTTGGTCCTTCGAGAGAGGGATTTGCCACTTCATTGCTTTCTTAGCCGAAAGAAACGAGTTATTCTTCGATTGATCTCAAAGCTGGTATTGTTTTCTGCGTTTATAGCGGAGACTAGGTAGATGAAGTCTTTGAATGCCTCAAAGTTACGTCTGTCGATGGTGACATTTTGACTGAGCCGTCGGTGTTGTAATTCCTTTCTTGACGACAGCATGTACTTTGTTTTGTCCTCATTAACCGTTGAACCCATTTTTGTGGCCTCTGCCTCAATACTCACAAAAGCCCCATTGACATTAAGCGAAGTTCTTCCAATTTTGTCAATGTCATAAGCATATGCTAGTAAATGGGCAGACATTTGCCTCTAGTGTTGACCTGTGAGCTCTACACTATTATTTCAAGCACGATGTTAAAAAAATCACATGACAGCCCACCACCTTGTCTAAAACCTTTTTTGACATCGAAAGGTTCTGTTAAGTTGTTTCCAACCTTTATGAAGCAGCGTGAATTCTCCATGGTCATCCTGCACAAACGAACAAGTTTGGCAGGGATGCCAAAACTAGACATGGCTATATACAGCTCGTCCCTAGAGATGCTGTCTAATTCGGCCCTGAAATCGATGAAAAGATGTCGTGTGTCGATTTGGTATCCTTGGGTTTTTTCCAAGATCTGCCGTAAAGTGAATATTTGATCAACTGTGGACTTTCCTGGTCTTCAACCACACTGATAAGGACCTATCAGGTTATTGACGATGCGCTTTATAGACGTTCACATACTACGGCACAGAAGTTTTGTAAGCGATGTTAAGTAGACTGATTCCTCTATAGTTGGTGCAGTTTAGAGGATCTCCCTTTTTCCGCATCGGGCAAACAATACTAAGGTTCCATCCATTTGGTATGCCTTTTTCTGACCATATCTTACATATAAGTTTATGCATGCTTCTAACCGACTTATCTCCAGTTGCTTTAAATATTCATCGGCATTCAAGTCATCCGCTTCTTTGATAGACTGCAGCTTAGATATGTCAATCCTTGCATTGTCTAAGTCGGGAGGACGGGATTATTGGCTTTCGTCGTTTATGTTTAATGTATCATCGTGCCTCACAGCGGAATTCGGTTCTTCGTCACCGTTATACAGTCTGCACAAGTGGTCCTTTCATGTCCTCAGCATTGACTCCAGTTCCACTATGATGTTTCCACTTTCGTCTTTGTAGCATTCGGTTCTAGGTAATGAACTTGTGAATTTCATTTCACCTATTCATAAAACTTTCGAACTTTGTTCCTGCTATTAAATCTATCAACATCTTCGACGGCACGCTTCTCATGCCCTCTCTATTTCCTTCTGAGAAGTCGGTGTTCCTCTCGTCTCTTCTGCTCATAGAGCTCATGAGCAGATCTTGTCCTTTTATGAAGCGTTGCTTTGCGGGTCTGTTGTTTGGCTGCATTTGCCTGCCGACATTCCTCATCAAACCAGAGGTTCCTTGTTGGTGACTGTTTGAAACCCAGCACATCAGAGGCTGCTTCTCTGATTGCATCTTGAGAGAGGTTACTTGTTACTGGGTCGGAAAACAATTTGGCGATCTCTGGCGATTGTAGCCGTTTGACGTTGTATCTTCTCCCAGCAGCTCCTTGTTTTGCCTTGGGTCTGGAAAGCCGAAGTGCCACCTTGGCTACAACGAAGTAGTGGTCCGATTCGATGTTAGCCCCTCGGAAAGTTCGGACATCCATGATGCTGGAAGCGTGTCTGGCGTCGATCGCAATATGGTCAATCTGGTTGACGGTAGATTGATCTGAAGAACTGCAAGTTCCTTTGTGGATGTTGAGGTGTCTAAAACGCCCCGCAGAAAAATGTATGTGCCTTAATCCGTTGTCGAAAGTGTTATCGTGCAGGCTGTTTTTCCCAATTATTCCACCGAAGATGTATTCCCTATCCCTTCACTAAAATCGAGGAAATTTAATATCGTAGCTAGGACACTGCTCAGAGCTCGAAGAACATATCTTTAATGTTGTCATCCTTCTCTTCTGTTTGGGCGTGCGAGCATATCAGGCTAATGTTGCCGAATTCAGCCTTGATGCGGATGGTCATGAGGCGCTAGTTGATGCACCTATCGCTCGAGACTTGTTGCCTAAGTCTGGCTCCAATGACAAGCCTCATCGAAATAAGCGCTGTTGGTTTTCTCGTTAGCAGTCACCATCGTAAATATCGCAGTTTTTCATCCTCTTTCCTAAATGGCGGTGATGTCTGCTTTATTGCAGTTTAATGCCTCCGCTAATTCTTCGGCTACATGTGGTCTGTTAACGGACCTAATTCGTTTGCTTAGGTTGTCAACAGTAAATCCGTCCGTATCCGAAGCTTGTTGGTGCTCCGCAACTAGGTGATTTTTACGTGGTCAGAGGGCCAGATCCTAAGTATAACTCCAAGGACGGGGAGCTCGATAAACCGCTCCTTATAAGCCTGGGCTCCTAATAAGTCGTAGAAGTCATATAAGGAGTTCACTAAGTAGTTCAACCTTACTGGAACTGAAGACTCCACCATCTCGGGAATTTCTCCGATGCCGTCTGGATGAGGAGAGTGGAAACAACATGTGTACATTTTTTGAAATTTATGAATTGAAAGTGAGTATAAAATTGCTATTAAATTGATTTTACGTCTCGAATATTTCGAAAACAACTTTAAATGAAAAAAGTTAACAAAAATATTTTGAATATGGTAAAATTAGTTTGATTTCAATATCTCTCTATAGGATTTTTAAGTTGAAACCCAATTTACAATAGCACCTTTTTGAAAATTTTTATTTCTTATCAAAATAATGAGGGTATGTATTACATTCTTCTAAAAACATTACCTTTTGTTAATAATTAATTAAAATTTTGAAGTCAATACCTTTTATTTATTTTCGAGATATTCAAACCAAAAATCTGTTTTTGATAATTGTTTTTGAAGAATTGTATTGTTTATAAAAAGCTTAGAATTAGAATGGATTGGAGTGAATTTTTGTAAACATTTTTCCAAAAGTTAAAAACAATGCATTTCATAAGATAATCAATTTAGTTGTTGCCAAAATATTCCAGTAAGAAATCAATGTTTACCAAGTTTCTAAAAAAGAAATAATTAGAAGTCAAAAAAGTTATTTTTGAAGTAATATCACTTTTATGTTCCAGTTTACAAATTTTTGATTTCAGTTTTTTTGAATTCTTTTTTTCGAATTCGATTTTTTTCGAATTTATACCAACTTGATATCACGTCACAACGAATAGTCGATAGATGTTTGCATTTAATGATTTTTTTTATAAATTGCTAAAAATGGTGTTAAGTCCATATGGCTGCCGGTTTTTGAGATCAAGTCGACGAAGAAAATTCGAATTAAGTATACGTACACACGCACTCGTATACTTTTCCCTAAAAACATTTGATTTATATTCTAGGGACTTTGAAACTTCAAGAAATGTCAACATTTCCAATTTTACAAATCGAACCTATTTAAATAACTTTTTACTCGTTGAAGCATGTACATATATATTAGAACAAAAAAAGACCTCCCTTTAGGGTAAACTTCAGATTTTCGAGGTCTACCATAGTATTTAAGTACCACAATAATAAATAACATTTAAAAACTTAATAAAGGGTGTCCCAAAATTAACGTAAGATTTGAATTAAATAGAAAACGCCGTTTTTAGTCTTTTGATAACACATCGGACAAATGGCCTCCACGGCTTTGCATGCACATGTGTATTCTTTTGTTGAAATTTTCCTTGACCATTCTACATAAATGTGGCTGAATTTCGTTGATGCAGCGTTGAATCTCCTCCTTTAATGCACGGGTGGTTGTGGGCTTGTTGACATGGACGTGTGATTTCAAATAACCCCATAAAAAGAAGTCTAATGGTGTTAAATCACACGATCTAGGAGGCCAATTTTGATCACCGAAACGAGAGAGTACACGACCTGAAAATGTCTCTTGCAGAAATTGAATTGTTTCCCGGCTGTATGATATGTGGCACCGTCTTGTTGAAACCACATATTGGACTCATCAATATCGTCCAATTTTGGCAGAAAGAACTGTGTAATCATGTCGCGATATCGAGCACCAGTAACAGTCACTGCTTGACCAGCATCATTTTCAAAAAAATATGGCCCAATTATTCCTCCAGCCCAAAATCCACACCATACAGTCACGCGTTGTGGATGCATTTCTTTTTCGACAATCACATGTGGGTTATCCGAACCCCAAATGCGGCAATTTTGGCGATTGACAAAGCCATCAAGATGAAAATGTGCTTCATCGCTTAGGATGATTTTGCTCGAAAAATCAGGGTCCATTTATTGATGTTCAATAATCCATTCATCGAACTCTCTTCTCTGTCCATGGTCATTAGGCTTCAATTGTTGTGTTAATTGAATTTTGTAAGCATGAAGACATAGATCTTTGGTGAGTATACGCTGTAGAGAGGTTCTTGAAATTTGCAATTTTTGTCCACGACGTCGAATTGAGGTTCCCGGATTGTCAGCAACACTCTCACGCACTGCTTCGACATTCACATTTGAACGGCTTGTTTTTGAACGACCAGTGTGTTTGGCGTCTCCAACGGATCCAGTCTCAATGAATTTTTCAATTAATCTCTTCACAGTTGACGAAGTTAAAACACTATTCCGATAATATTTTGTATGAAATTTTCGAACTGCAGCCGCCAAGCTTTCACTATTTTTGAAATATTCTTTAATAATGAAGACACGTTGTTCTATCGTATAGCGCTCCATTTTTAATAACCCTATACTGCTAGCTGTCAAATTGATTTTTTTCAGGGTTGCCAAAACTTCACTGCACAAATGGCGGTAAATTCAAATCTTGCGTTAGTTTTGGGACACCCTTTGTTTCCAAATCTGACCTTTACTTAATTTCACAAATTACACATCTTTAAATTTCATAAGAATCAACTGTCCAACAATTTATTTTTTGATGCGCTTGAAGTAGTTTACATTCAATTATTACAATATTTCATCTTATATAAGCTTTAATGTAATGATACAATATATAAGCATCAGGTACATACATTCATATGCGCATACACATACAATCGTTTGTGTCATAACTGCTAAAACATTCTTAAAAAAAAAAATAATAATAAAATCTCTGTTAAAATGGAAAATCCCATCCTGCTTCTTTAACCAAATCAACGAACTGACAAGATGGCATTGTGATTTTTGGAGTTTCAAAATCCCAGTCTTTTCATATTTTTATAGGATTTGGATGGCTTGCGGGCTGCGGTAGTGGTGTTGGTGGTGGTGGAGGCGGCATTGGCGGTGTTGAGCGACTATGACGAGCAGGGATGGCAGGTTGGATATTTTTATACACCAAAAGAAAAAGGAAAGAAGCGAAAGTGCACACTTTGTCACTTAAACACGTATGTAGATTTTATGTGCGGTTGGGTTTTTCCTTTTGTCTTGCATCTCATTAACTGAAGTATTTTTCAACTTTCAACGCAAGAAAAGTGGAATTAACAACTACATAAGATTTTCACTATATACATACATATATATGTAAATATATACCTATGTAGCTATGTAGATATATGTACTTAAAATATGTAGGTACTGTGCAGTGGAAAGCAGCATCAGGCGAGAGTGAATTTGAGTTTCAGTTGTTTATCATATCCTTTTCGGGCTGCTGCTCTTGCACCTGACGCCATTTTTATGAATATTCAAAAGGGCTTTTGAACACATATGTATGTGAGTATGTATGAAAACGTATGGGAATGAGAAACGTATAGTGATTAATTCGTACTATATAGTATAGCCATTACTCTCCCTTTCCTCATTTGAATCCAGGGACATGTCACAAGATGGAGATGGGGACAGATTGGCTTATTGAAATGTTTACCCCTTAAGTTTGAGTCGAGTTAAAAGAAAGGTCTCCAAAATCTTAATCTATAGACAAAGTACTATCGTTGGAACTACAAAACCAGTGCAGTTTTTTTTTTATTGTATGCAAACTTTCGAACTTGTCGAGAAGCTGAGTAAGGTCAATGATTCTCTAGAAATTTCTCCAGATGAGTCTTAAAACTAAAGGACATTCTTATCAATCAACCTTTCCAAAATCATCACCCCTTCCCACATAAACAAGGCATACAAGCCAACGCTTATGTCACCAACTCCCATCCCACCTCCCACGTTGTAATGGCGAAAAAGCTAGACAGCGCTCCTCTGCCCGGTTCACCTTCCCATCCTAGGTAACCTAGCTCAAATGCTGTTTACCGATTCTAATCATTTCCTTACATATCAGAATAATGACTGACTCCTTAACCTATCTCTTCCTTTCCAACCGCCTCTTAACTTTATTGGGCTGGATCTAAAGTGTTAAAAGACCCAATTTAAAAATAGCTCAGTCTTTAACAGATTATCCGGATACCTGGTGACCCCCGGATTAACTAGCCTTATCTGTATAATGTGGACCTCTCTTAGTAGTGGCAATCCATGGACCCTCTTCTGCTGTTAGCAGCAACGAGACTAGGAAGGTAGCGATACCTTATTCCTGTAGTGGGAGGGTTGTGAATAATTACCCTATCACTATACTACTGAAGGTACATCCAGAAATTGAAAGGGGAAACTTTAGAAAAGCCTATACAAACAAATCCGAAAAACTGCGAGAATCCTAAAGGCCTCTTGTGAATCATTGGAGGCTGAGAGGACACCGCAGCAAATCGCTCGCGTCGAATGGGCAAAAATGTTCTTGCTGCAGCAAGGACCGGGAAAGACTTCACTTCTAAAAGAGAAAGGCCTCTTGAGGAGGGCATACCGACACCAAAACGGCTTCGTGCGCACAACACCAGCACTCCTCTCAATCCCACCAGGATACAAGCCAGTTTCAGTGAAGTCACGAAGGGCAAAGTCGTGGTTGCTGTCATTGACAGGAGCTATGATGATGGCACAATATCCTCTGATCGTTGGCAGCTGGTCAAGGTTAAGCTCTCAGGTGGCTTTTTAAGCGATGGGCGTTGGCATCAGGGGAATGCCAAACTCATGGTTTGTGGCGATTAGAGGTCTTGTGATTTGTACAAGCTTGCTTACAGCCGGTTAGGTGAAGTTTGGCCGGGTGCGAAGCTCGAGGTTGTCGCTAAGGAAGACATTCCTAGCAGACTTGGATTTCAATCGAACTTCCTGGCATCGAGAACATTCTCAAAATGATCAAGGTTTGTAATCGATCCCTGCCGACGCATAACTGACGGAAGATCGCCAATCTAGAGGAGTGCAGGGTCTTTATAGGAGTGTCATTGTGGTACTGAATAAAGAATCCTTGGATTCTCTAGCCCTGACCAATGGCTCTTTAAATAATTCTATTATACAAAAAGATGAAGCTATCGTAGATAGCAGGCCTTCAATAACAATCGAATGTAAACTCATGGTTGGTGGGCCTGGGACGTCGTCTTCCCTCCCAGTAGAGGGCTACGATACACCCATGCCCACTCCAATCACAATTCTAGCTTTTAAAAAAGTCGACAACAGTCCATACTTAATGGAGACTGAGGATGACTTAAACATTATTCTTCTGAGCGAGGACGAACTCTTGGGTTCATCCTTAGACTCAGAGAATCAGAGGTTGATCTGCCGAATTGCAATCTTATCCACCAATTATCTTCATACTAGTTGACACAAATTGGTCAATAGATCGTACGTTAAACTTTTCTCTCCAAGATATGAAGGAAGCTATCATCCGCTTAGAGAGATTTTATGCTTTGCACCATATAGCAAGACCCGTAGGACTTGGAGCTTCGCGTTATGGCCCTATTTCCCAATTGCCAATTTTGTACACATAAACAATCCTTTGACGCCCCCTCCCGAAGTTATACCTAGGAGTTATGCAAACCCCATTTCGTTTGTTTTAGACTCCAAACTGAACTTCAGTATTTGCTTGATTTGCTCTCCCCATAATTTTGAAGTAATCTGCATTCTGCATATCCAAGATACTGTGTGAATTTTTGAAAGAAGGTAACATTCGTATAAGCCATGGAATTGCACTCTCTCAAGTATAATATTGAAGCATCAAATGACAGCGCGTCGTCAGTCAGATTGTGAAGGGATCAGTTCAGATCGATGAAGGGGTGATGTATTTCGATGTTTAATTCTTCTAAACCAATATTGGTAAGTGCCTTGTAGGCTTGACAGGGTCTTATACGAAATTTTTAAAGTCTATTATTCATGTAGTTGGTGCAGAGAAGGCGATAACCTTTTTAATAGATCGGGTTAACTGTGGACATTTCCATCATTATGTTTTCAAGACTCAGGACGGTTGATAGGTTAGGCTTGGTTAAAGTGGCTGTCCGTAATGGAGTAGGACACACTAAGGCCAGTTTAATGCCCACATGAATCTTGAGGCTATCTTCTACGTTCAATGAAACCAATATGTGTTCCTCACGAAACCTAAAAGAGACTGATTGTGTTTATATGATTAAGTTCGTTTAGATCGTTATAAAAGTATTCTCCGAGGTTATACATGAATTTTTTAGCTAGAGCATGGTATGTACACAGGGGGAGAAGAACTGTTTACTCCTCTTCGTCATCCACACAGCTTCTGAAAAAGTCATGTGAGAATACGAATAGCCACGTGGAGGGTTTTCCTATTATACAGTGCCCAGTTAGGGCACCGATTATCGAGCTTATATGCGATTTGCTTTGAGATAACAAACACCTTGATCGCTTTAAATCGAGTCTTGGTCAGATGTTTTTCGTAAACTGACGCGTGGTGATGTTAATCCACCTGATGTTTGCCTTCTTCATAGCGTCCTGCACTAGCAATAGTTCACATGTAGCGATTGGTATGCTAGCATTTGCCAAACGTGGTAGAAATTTTCTGGAATGTCTCTGGCCCGGTACATAGCAAGGGTGAATACTAAACTCTTGTGCCATCTCCATTTGAGAAGATCGAAAGTTATATATTGCTATAGAGTTTGTAGAGACAGAGTCCAGGGATTTGACATCTGAGAAAATACGGATATCAGATGATATCACGTTTTCTTTAACCCAGGACTAGACTTTTTTTATCACCAAAAGTTTCGCCTGGAACACACTACAATGATTGGGAAGGCGGAATTTCCGTTGTTCGGTGTACACACTTTCACCAACCTTTACTTAAATCATAATTGTTCACTTGTTTCGAGCCAAATCATTTCTGGATCTTCTCGACTTTAAGGGGCTCATGGTGCATTTTCTTCCTTCTAAGAAAGCGGTTTTGTCCCTTCTCATGTCGAAGTAGAACTGACCTCGATGCGTCAGTGATGATCCTAGCACCTCTTTAGCAGCATTTCTGATGGATTATTGACGAAGCTGCTTGTGGTTTCCTAAACACAATTCCACAGCTTTACGTACACTTGGTTGGCAAAGGCTTTGACAGACATGACAGACGCTTCCTGCTGCAGTCGTAATCGTCATTGTTGGTGGTCTGAGACATCCAAAACAATTTCATATTACACAAAATATAGTTGCTAACTTTTTATAATACTAATTAACATTCAATTAACAGTTTATAATAAAAAACAAAATAAAATCTACAAAACATGCCAACATTCCAAATATCTCGACAAAGAACAGTCCAGTTTTTGATAACATACCTATACTTTTCGAAGTTTCTGAAATGACAATTTATTGTGAAAAAAATCTTTCAAAGGGCAAGGGAGCGTTTTTTTTGAAATAGGAAGTCAGAATTAGTTGCATAAGAAAAGCCCAAATTGTTTACCATCTGTTAATCTTAAAGTAACATAATTTCTTAAAAATTAAATTATTCAAATGTTCCATAACAAAATATCTCAAAACAAATATCTGAAAACTTGATGATACGGGCTTGGATAATCCCAAACAAATCTTAATTCTTTTATTTTTCGCACATATGTACTCGTACATGTGTACCGACCTTCCTACCTACCTACGTTAAAGTTGTCTCACGCCATGGCGTGGCATTTGCATTTAAATCACAACCCTACTCACACTATACAAGCCTTCAAGTACAAACACTCCTTTCTGTCTTTATGGTGTTGAAAGTGAATAAAATAATTCATAACCTAAATATTTTTCAATGTCAGCTCATTCAAAAAATAGGAAAAGGAATGTGTGTTTGAAGATGTTTGAGTTTGAGCTGAATAACTAACCTCCTGCTGCTACTAGCTATACTGCTTTAAAGAATAAGGTTTACTTATGTATGTGTACATAGGTATAGGTACTATTAGGTAGGTTCATACGCACATAAATATGTACCTTATATGTAGAGCTTTAAAACATATTCTTAAAGAGGATTTAAAAGTTGAAATTGAAACAAATATTCTATAAAAATGTGTACTTAAGTTGTTGTTTAAAAAACATCGCAAGATGAGTCGCATTTTTTCTGGTATTATACAAAATTGTACTAAAAAAATAAAGAAACTTTAATTACATGTCAAGTAGCCTAGAACAAATATAGGCTTTGAATTTGAAAACCTTTGTTTGCCTCGAAAATCTCAATTTGTACACAAAAATGTGTTTTCACATTTTTTATCGACTTAAGAACTTCTTAAATTTTTGTAAGTACAATTATCAGTTATATTTCAAAAACTGCTACACTTATAAATTTTTTTTGAAACAATCTTCAAAATTGAGATTTCATTTTTTCGAACAAAAGTTTTACTTTAATTAATCGATATCTAAATCAAATATTACATTGCGATTGTAAAGAAGTCGAAAAAAGTGCGTCTGAACATGGAAATAGGGAAGGAAACAATTTCAAATGCATTGCATCTTGGAGCCTACAATTCGTTGATTTACGAGTAAAATATGGTTTCGAAAGTCGTCTAGGTTTTTAGACGTTTGAGAAACACTTGGAAGCTTTGAATCCCTCATAACGAAAATGATTGGCGTCTATGTGGCCGTATTTTCCTAGCAAACGTCACCACAAATGCTGTGACTTCCAAATTAACATCTCGGACATCGAAGTTAAGCCAATTTTTTGAAAAGAACGCGAACAAACGAGGAAGTCATTTTTATTATTATAGCTCGGTCCCTAGCTTGATGTCTCCAGTTTTGCACTCCAAGTTATGTGATGTCACTTTCCACTTGTGCTCGCCACCTGATTGAAGGTCTCAGATGTGGATTTGAAGACTTACCGGTATGGAACGTTGGTTTCCATGAGCTCTACGTGATCCAGCCATCTTAGTCGTTGGATTTTTGCCTTTTTGACTAAGTCTATACGTCGCTGTACAGCCCGTACAGCTCATCGTTCTATCTTCTCCTAAACTTCCCTTCTATGCATACGGGACCTAGATCGCACGAAGAACTTTTCTCTCGAAACGACGTAAGGTGCTTGCGTATAGCAGGATGGGGATGATGAAGGTTATATATAGCGACACTTTGGTCCTTTGCTTTCTTAGCCCAAAGAAACAGTGGTTGGCAAGAGTTTTTTTCTCAGCGCAGGTGTTGTTTTCTGCGTTTACAAGGTAGACGAAATCCTTGACTACCTCAAAGTTACGACTGTAGATGGTGACGTTTTGCCCAAGACGTCGTCGGTGTTGTAGGTGATTTCTTGACGACAGCATGTACTTTGTTTTACCCTCAGGGATGCCAAACCTAGACATGGCTCTATACAGCTCATCCCTGTAGATGCATGTTATATGCGGCTTTGAAATCGATGAAAAGATGGTGGGTGTCGGTTTGATGTTCTTGGGTATTTAACAGGATTTGCCGTAATGTGAATGTTTGATCTACTGTGGACTTTCCTGGTCTATAACCACACTAGTAAGGCGCTATCAGGCTGTTGGCGATGGGCTTTACGTTCACACATTACGCAAAGAAGATTTTGCAAGCGATGTTAAGTAGACTGATTCCTCTATAGTTAGTTCAGTTAAGAGGGTCTCCTTTTTCAGGATCTGGCAAACAATACTGAATTTCCATTCATCAGACATGCTTCCTTTCGACAATACCTTATAGATAAGTTGGTGCATTCTTCTGCTCCAGCGGCTTTGTTAGACTTCAGCTTAGATATGAAAATCTTTACTTCGTCTAAGTCGGGAGGACAGGGTTGTTGGTTTTCGTCGTCTATGTTAAATGGATCATCCTGCCTGAGAGTTTATTCGGTTCGTCATCGCCGTTATAGAGGCTGCAGAAGTGGTCCTTCCACATCCTCAGCATTGACTGCGGTTCCACTATGATGTTTAAACTTCGTCTTTGCAGCCTTCGGTTCTAGGTTTATGTACCTGTTCATAAAACTTTTGAACTTCATTCCTTCTTTTAAACCTCTCAACATTTTCGACCGCAGGCTTCTCATGCTCCCTCTTTTTCCTTCTGAGAAGTCAGTGTTCCCCTCGCTTCTTCTGCTCATGGAGCTCATGATGTTGCAATTTATTTCCTTTTAAATTTACCAAAAATAAAGAAATTAAACTTTAAGACAAAACACCCGCGCGAAATATGAACTTATGAGAAATAAATTATGCCGAACTGTCAAACAACAGCGGCGAATAAGCGAAGAGGCAAAATTGCAACAAGCAGCAAATTAAGTGCTGCCACCACGACGAGCTCAGTGAGGGGTGGGTTGAGCAGTTAACAATCAATCGATGAATCGATTGATAAAGTTGCATGGAAATGTGATATCACTTTGATATCAAAATTATTACTTTAATTATAAATTGCCACAGGGGCGGTCTTACGTTTCGTAAGAAAAAGGGCGCCAGCAATTTTTTTTTTGTTCCTGAAATAAAAGAAAAGGAAATTGCAAACCTTTTTTTTTTAAACACAAACCAAGAGAAAAGCACCAACGAAACAGTACAACCAAGAAAAGAAAACAAAATGGGTATCTTTTAGGACACTTTATTAATACGATGTGCCTGAGAAACCTTGCAAAAGCAGGATAAAAACTCAGGATCTTTTCAAAAACAACGACAAGTTCTATGGACTATGGACCGTTAAGGTCTTAATTCCCACAAATAAAATTGGGATAAAAGAATTAAAACAAGTTAAACGGAAATACACAAAATTTTACTCATCTTTTTTTTCTGCAGAACCCCAAATCGATATTTCTCCTTTCCTTTCCTTCCTTTCTTTTTTTTTCTTTTTCACTTTTTCCTTTTTTTTTCTATTCAAACGACACTATTAATTTTTCTGGATTATTCTCAATTTTATTTTTCTGTCTAAGTCCGAAAGTTATCTTCACGGTTTCAAAGCTCAAAAAGAATTGCCGGACAGATTCCAAGATCTGTCCTATCTCTTCCTTTCCATCTCCCGCCATTTTAGCTTTCAGCCAATGTGGAGTGGCGGATTTCAATCACTTCATCAACAGCCAATCGGAGATCGGCTTGTTGATCTCAACTTGTGATGAAATTCTCGCGATCCCGCTTACTCGCTCTTCTCTCACAGCTAAATGCAAGTCATACTGGAATTCGCCGTCCGCTGGATTCACTTCCAGGTAACTTCGATTCCAGGAGCTGCATTCAGCCACCCCCACTTTCTTTTTCGATATCGGACAAAGACCGAGAAATTAAAAATCGAGAAAAACCTTTAAAGCAATCAACTAAACTTTAATTTTGACTTTAAGACCGCGCGAAAGGAAGGGAAAAATAACTATACTTTAAGATCTGTTACTCTACCCCCGAGTTAAGTTGCCCGCAACTTAACCGTCCATAAGTCCATAAAACTTGTCCCGTATTACATTATTTTCAAAATGATTACAATTAATCGAGAAACAAAAGAAATTAACTATATAAAGACAAGAATTTTACCAAAAAGATTACAAAATTTACAATTTTAAGAATTTATGTTGGGCCGTGGGCCATTCTCCAGTTGGAGTAACTTCTGATGAAACTTTACGTATCAACCAGGCCGTCCATCTGGTTTGGTTTCACTTCCATGGAAACCATCCTTCTTTTGAAACCTGAAACGAGACTTGGTATTTTTTTTCCTCACGAAAATGACAGAGAGAACCATGGTCAGAAGGACTATGGCCGTCCCGCTCTCTCTCATCCTCGTGTAGAAGGAATATGACAAGTGTCAAATCGAAAGTTGTAAACAAAACACAAGTGGGAAAGTGGATGCAAAATGCATCATTTTTATTAATTAAAATTAAATGTGGAAAGACATTGTTGCGTTCATTTATAACGCAACAATAAGCAGCTCTCGTCCTTTTATGCAGCGGCACTTTGCGTGCCTGTTGTTTGGCAGCATTTGCCTGCTGACATTCCTCATCAAACCAGGGGTTTCTTGTTGGTGGTTGCTTGAAACCCAGCACGTCAGAGACGTCTTTTCTGATTGTATCTTGGCAATGTTGCCACTGGTTTTTGATACATTGTGTTGGCGGCAGAGAACTTCGAGAGAGGTTACTTGTAACTCTGTCCGAAAAGGATTTGGCGATCTCTTGCGATTGTAGCCGTTCGACGTTGTACCTTCTCCCAGTATCTCCCTGTTTTGCCTTGGGTCTGGAAACCCGAAGTGCTACCTTGGCTACAACGAGGTAGTGGTCCTAGTCGATGTTATCTTCTCGGAAAGTTCGGACATCCATGATGCTGGAAGCGTGTCTGGCGTCGATCGCAATATGGTCAATCTGGTTGACGGTAGATTTATCTGGTAAACTCCAAGTTCCTTTGTGGATGTTGAGGTGTGGAAAACGCGTTGATTTTGGCTACCATGACGTTTCACCCCCCGGCAAAATCAATGAGCCTGAATCCGCTGTCGGAAGTGTTGTCGTGAAGGTTGCTCTTCCCGATTATTCCACCAAAGATGTCTTCCCTTCCTAGATTAGCATTAAAATCGGCTAGGACAATTGTAATATCATAGCTAGGACCCTGTTCATATGTTTTGTCTAATAGCTCGCAGAACATATCTTTGTTGTTGTCATCCCTCTCTTTGCGAAAATGCAAAAACAAGTCCTGGGAATTTAGATTCGTCTGAATCACATCAGTGTAAATTAAAATACAAGGGTCTTATACTGATTTATTTTACGGTGACTATATCTTTTGGCTGTGTCTTAGAGCGTCGGTGTTGCAGCTACTTTCTTGATGATAGCTGTATTCGTTTTGCCCCCATTAACTGCTAGACCCATTTTTGAAGCCTCTGTCTCAATAGCCGCAAAAGCCCCGTTGCGTTGTTATAAATGGCTAGTCCCTTCAGATGCAGTTTTGAAGCCAATGAAAAGAAGCTTGGTGTCGATTTCATGTTCTTGGGTTTTTTCCAGGATTCTTCTTTCACTCAACTATGAGTTTTAAATAGTTTCCAATTTAAATGTTTTCCCTGATTTGAATCAATCTTTCTTATAATGGATGCAAAGGTTTAATCAATTTTAAAATTTGAGTATTTTTTGTGCTTCATACTTTTGTTTTAATTTTTTTGTTTTTATATAAAGCATCATATCATAATTATCTGAATTATAATCTGGTTTTTACTTAAAAAAGCCTGTTTGGGATTTGGGAAAACATTAATTTTCAAATCATTCTCCTTCTTGTCCCTTGTGGAAGCTGTGTCAAAGTGGTTGTCCATAGTTGTTTGGTGCCGTTATTTATATAGCTGCCTTATGATGAGTGCTAAAAGCTAATTCTTTAAACAAGAAAATTGAATATTCTGTTAAAGCTCTTCCATGGATGATGAGTGCTTAAAAAGGAAGCAGTATTGAAATTTCAATACTCTTATAGGAAAAACCTGGGTGGATCTACATTAAAATCCCAGCAAAATGGGATAGAATTGCTACAATAAACCGCATCAAAAAGCTGAGTTCGCTCAATGTGTCCAATGTCCATCCGTCTCGACCATCAAAACCAGGACAACACACTAATTCCACCATATGTGCTGCTTGGTTTTCGGGACTCCTGCTGCGTTTGTGTGATCTCCGTATCTATAAAAAATGAAATCAGAGTGCATTTTAAACCGAACTGCATCAAAATAATGTGATCCACATGTGTTGTGTTTTGGCTATATGGAGGACAACCTCAACGTTCAGGTGGATTTTAGCAATATGCAAGTTCGAATTTACGAACTTAAAATCCCAGATCTCCCCAAAAACACCACGTTGTCTTTTCGATATGGTGATGTCACACCATGTAGACTGTGCAGTGTGCAGTGCAGTGCATTCATCCGTTGTCGGTTGGTTTAGGGAAAATGGAATGCGTCTAAATATTTGCTGCACACACCACTCTCTTTGGTGTGATGATTCCTAAAAATGTCCTCCCTTCCATTCAGTCCAAACCATTCCAGAACCTTGCACAATGAAAGTTCAATATGGGCTCGTGTGAGATTTGTGGGCGCGCTGAAAATCCTAGTGCCACCAAATTTGAAACTATAGGATATGGGAACGGTTAGGAGGGCGACGCACGGTGATGATGATGAGAATTGGAATCCTGCAAGCTATAAGCTATGGCACACTCTGACTGTGGTAAGGTGTTGGTATTTGTGGTGGAGGTTTTGAAATTTAAATCACTTCATTCAATGTCCATATACCTAGCGTTTTGAAATGTTCACAAATTTAATTGTTCACAAGTTGCTGCTGTGACTTGTTTTTGTCAGCGTTATTATTATAATGCTCACTCGTAAATAACAGAAGTTAGGTTCATTGTTTGAGTTTTTGAAATATAATAATTTCACTAATATCAAACGTGGCTTACCTACCCTACGTACGTACATATATGTGGCTAACCAAAGGTGTCAGACTATTTTAACTGACTATGCAGTTTGATTAAACATGGCGCTATGTTTATGTCAAATTGGGCATAGCTTTAATGTCAACTATGATAAAAATGTATATTTACAATAGTGAGACTTAAAATAACGCCTTAAAATATCTAATGACGGTGGCGAGGTTTCCAGTAAGTATTCCCATTGTAGAGCGTGTTTTTTTAAGTAAATACAATGTTTTGATGGTGTTTGTCTATGGTTTGACGGTGAGAATGTTGAACTTAATTGAAACTACTGTTCAGTAAGGTTATGACAGTTTATTATAAATAATTTAAAACTAGAGCAACGCTTTCACAGTTTAAGAATTTACTTTGAAAAAATAAAATCTATTTGCGAAGTCCATAGAGCACTTTTTCCGTTTTACTGCTTTTTCAAAAACTAAATTTCCGTATATTGACGATTAAAGAATGACTTTAGTTATGCCATTATTAAATCCTTTCAAATAAACTGTTTTGTTCAGCCCAAATTTTTTCGAAATTAACGATACTAGCTTTGTAGCCTGACTTATGTTTTCAAAAACTATTCAGATAAATAAATACAACATTTATGCCTCCAAAAAGATGGTACGACTTTTGGGAATCAATACTTAACTAAATTGGTGGATGATATTTGTAAATGAAAAAAATCCTTAATATGATGTAAAAATCATTCATTTTCATAAAGTGATGAATATCGTACATCATTTATCAATTTGTTTCATAAATATTTGTGTTAAAAAGTGTAACCTATACATTTTTCATCATATTGACTGCAGCGTTTATAATTATGATAAACGTTTAGATTAAATTAGTAATATTGATGATCACATTCATAAATATGAAGTATTTTTGTATCAATATAATGAAATACAATCTTTGCTATTATGAATAATTACAAATGTAATACCATACCTAAGCTATTTTTTTTACACTTCAGAATTTTTAGAGATAGCTTATAGCAAGCGTCAAACTACGATCAGAGGCTCATCATAAGTGCATGAGTTAGTTGTTAGTAACGAAAATAATACAATTATAGACTAACATAAGCACAAAATACAAAACATAATTAGCATTTAACTACAACAGAAAATAACATGAGGACGTTTACGATAATGGAGCACTGGTTTTAAATAATGATTTTAATTCCACATTATTAACTTCCCATAGGAAGTTATTGTAATGGGTCCGATTTGTCAAATTGAAAATTTTGACATTTCTCGACGTTTAAAGGTCCCTAGAGTCGAAATAAAAGATTTTTAGAAAGATGTCTGTGCGTGCGTGTGTACGTACGTTTGTACGTCCGTAAGTCCGTACGTCGGTACGTTCGCGACGTTTTTTCGTCATCCATAGCTCAAGAACCAGAAGAGATATTGACTTCAAATAAATTTTGTTATACAGATAATAAGGCAGAAAGATGCAGAAAGGGCTCTCAAGAAAATTGCGTGGTTGGTTTTTTTACCATAGCTGTTTGAAAAAAAGGTGAAAATTTTGCTTAACCCTAAATATCTCACGAACCAAAAACGCTAGAGACTTGAATTAAATTTTATATAATATATTGTAACATGATACCAAACAGGTATATTTTTTGAAAAAAATCAATATAACGGTTTTTTCTTTTAAATCAATAAAACTGAAAAAAAAAATTTGTCACCTCCAAAATTTTATGACTGAAATATGATTTCATCTCTAAAACAATTTTGTGCAACGAAGAATAATGTTTTTGACATCTGATAAAATTTTAAGTAAAATCTAATTGACAGTTTTTTTATAAAAAATAAAATTCTAAAAAAAACATTACTCAAAGTTCGTAAAAATTGAATATCGATTCAAATGTCTTTTCAAAAAATTGAAATTTAGGTTTCAAACTTATTTTATCTTATAAGAAATATTGTTTTCAACATCTTAAAAAATGTTGAAAAAAATCGAATTGACAGTTTTTTTACAAAAAATAAAAACCTAAAAAAATTTATAAAAGTTGGTAAAAATTTATTTTCGACTCGAATATCTTTTCAAAACTTTGAGATATTGGCTTTAATTTACTTTTATCTTTTAAAACTTCTTGTTGTCAACATTCAGTTAAAGTTTGAAAAAAAATCGATTTTACAGTTTTTTTTACAAAAAATAAAAACCTAAAAAAAATTTATAAAAGTTCGTAAAAATTTATTTTCGACTCGAATATCTTTTCAAAACTTTGAGATATTGGTTTTAATTTACTTTTATCTTTCAAAACATCTTGTTGTCAACATTCAGTTAAAGTTTGAAAAAAATCGAATTGACAGTTTTTTTTACAAAAAATAAAAACCTAAAAAAAAAAATGTATAAAAGTTGGTAAAAATTGATTTTCGACTCAAATATCTTTTCAAAAATTTTAAATATTGGCTTCAAAGTAATTTTATCTCATGAGAAATATTGTTTTCAATATTTGGTTAAATTTAAAAAAAAAATCGAATTGACATTTTTTTTTTTACAAAAAATAAAACCCTAAAAAATTTCGTAAAAATTTACTTTCGACTCAAATAGATTTTCAAAAATTAAAAATATTGGCTTCAAACTTATTTTATTTCACAGAAAATATTGTTTTCGATATTCAGTAATTTTTATATAAAAATCCAACCGTTTCCGTTTCTTCATAAAAAATAAAATCTACAAAAAATAGTACGCAAATTTGGTAAAAATTGATACGAGTACATATAGACAAACTTTTAAGCAAGACAAATTGAAAGACGGGATGGGAAGTTATCAGTGTGGTCGATGAGCAGTTTAAGTTAATTTTATATAATACTAGCTTTTTACCCGCGGCTTCGCCCGCAGTGTAGAAATTAAATAAGTATGAGAGATAAAGGGTAAGGATATAATAATAGAAATGAGTCAATATAATAACTAAATTTTATTGCTTGGCTGAGATCAAGAATTTTTAAAAATTACAATGAAGTTTTAATACCTTAATATATGCTTATTGAAGCATCATTTAATACGCATAAAAGTCCATGCAGGAAACTTTTTTATTTGGAATTGGTTGTCCCGTTGTTGGATTAATGACTGGTATATTAAAATGATATCCAGGTTTTTTTTTACTGAAAATTAATGGGTACTGCAAAGCATCATAGAATCTATGAGTGTCAGCTACACGCTTTAGCGTAATTATCATGTGCACGTAGTACTATTTCTCGTGGAGAGCTCGGGTCACCAGTAACCAAAACAGCAACTTCAATGACCATCGGCGCATTATAACGCTTTTCATGTTCGCCACGTGGAGTTCGATCACCATGAATGATAACTTTGTAGTTGTCTGAAGACCAGTTGTCTATCGCACTTTTAAAGATTTTTACCAAAACATTGTGACTGTGTAACATTCGTTGAATTTTTAATACCGTTTCTCTTTCTACTCCTTCAATATATTGGCAACGACGATTTACTTCATTTTGTTCATCACCTACAAAGTAGACCTGCAGAAATTTATGCTGGTCATCATCTTCTGGAAATAGTGAACCAATTTGATGATATATCTGTCCTTGTACAGTAAAAGTTGGTGAAAACCCGGGCATTCTTATCACTTCATCAACTCCAAAGGATGTCATTTGAAAGCAAGAGTTATACTTTCTTATTTTGCTTAGAAATTGCTTTGACTCATTTGTAACATTTAAAAATAAAGTTTTCAAAGGCTCTTCGGGTTCACCAAGTAATGGAAGTGAAGCTTTACCACCGGAACAGCACATACCAGCAGTTTCCACTTAAAAGCATCGCAGTATTGACATTTTTTATTCATTGAGCCAATAACAATCAATGGATTATTATGATATTCAATTGAAGGATCACATTAAAACCCAGTACCATTAATCACAGCCCAATCATTACGCATGAAATTTCGGCGGCGCGTGGTCTGCATGTCTGCATTATGAATTCTTCTCGCCTGCGATTGTTCTGGTGTTTCTATCGCTCTTCTAGTTGTCTGCAGTGCAGCTTGTCTTTCTAAACGAACTCGTGCCTGAAGAAGCGTTTCAGCTGCTCTCAAAACTCTTTGTCGCTCAGCTTGTTCTTGTCTCCTCAGATCTGCGTGAGCCGAAGTTTCTTGATTTCGTGCAAATTTTGCGGCACGGGCCCGCGATGAATTTTTGGATAGACCAGATTTCCGCTTCCGAGGCATTTCTTCAAATAACAGCAGAGTAAGAATTAACATCAGCGAGTAAGATCTAAAATAATAAAGTAACAGCTAGCCAAAAATAAAAACCTAAAAAAAAAAATTAATAAAAGTTGGTAAAAATTGATTTTCGACTCAAATATCTTTTCAAAACTTTGAGATATTTGCTTAAATTTACTTTTATTTTTCAAAAAATATTGTTGTCAACATTCAGTAAAATTTTGACCAAAATCGAATTGACAGTTTTTTTTATAGAAAATTAAAAACCGAACAAAAATTAACAAAAGTTGGTAAAAATTGAATATGGATTCAAATATCTTTTCAAAACCCTGAAAGTTAGACTTCAAACTTATTTTATCTTATAAGAAATTTTAAGCATTCTGAAAGATGTTGAGAAAAATCGAATTGACAGTTTTTTTTACAAAAAATAAAAATCTTAAAAAAAAATTTTATAAAAGTTCGTAAAAATTGATTTTCGACTCAAATATCTTCTCGAAAATTGTAGATATTGTCTTTTAACTACTTTTATCTTTCAAAAAATATTGTTGTTACCATTTAGTAAAATTTTGAAAAAAATCGAATTGATGGTTTTTGTACAAAAAATTAAATACCTAAAAAAAATTTAACAAAAGTTGGTAAAAATTGATTTTCGACTCAAATATCTTTTCAAAACTATAAAATATTGGCTTCAAACTAATTTTATCTTATAAGAAATATTGTTTTCAACATTCGATAGAATTTTGAAGAAAATCGAATTGACGGTTTTTTTACAAAAAATAAAAATATAAAAAAAACAATACTTAAACTTCGTAAAAATTTACTTTCGACTCAAATAGCTTTTCAAAAATTAAAAATATTGGTTTCAAACTTATTTTATTTTACAGAAAATATTGTTTTCGATATTCAGTGATTTTTATATAAAAATCTAACAGTCCGTTTTTCATAAAAAATAAAATTTATTAAAAATAGTACGCAAATTTGGTAAAATTGATACTAGTACATATAGACAAACTTTTAAGCAAGACAAATCGACAGACGGAATGGGAAGTTATCAGTGTGGGTCGCATCCCAGCCTCTTTTTAATTATTTAATTTTTAAATCCCGAAAATTGTCTTTTTATAGGTTGTCTATGATTTTTCTTGATAAGCTATTCATACGTAGAGGTTATATACTCTTTGAGATCTTGTCTATGTCTCGAAAGTTCATGCACTGTTATTATATTTGGTGGTTTTATGCGAGTGCACATTTTAATAACAATGCCACGTCCTAGAAGATCTAATATTTCCCAGCGAAGCCGTAATGAATTTAGGCAACGGAATATCGCGAGTCAATTATCTGATTGAGAACGAGAAATTGCACGAGAACTAGCGGCAGCGTATGATAAGCTCATTAAATTCTGATCTTGACAGAATTGTCCAATGTCGAGTCAGAAACCGTATGTAGAATTTAATGCTTCGAAAACTCAATGCTGAGTGGCACTTGCATCCAGGAAACTAATCAACTGTCAGTACTCGGTATCCATATCACAGATCACCTTTTATTACATGATCATATATTTTATATTACCAAAAATTCTGCACGGTGCTTAGGATTTCTCTGAAGGTGCAAGCAATTTTTCTCCCCTTCTGATCTGTCTGTAATTTACAAAGCCTTCATCCGTCCAAAGCTTGAATATAATTCTCATATCTGGGCAGGTGCCCCCAAAACAAGTTTAAATCTCTTGGATCAAAAAAGGGCTTTTAAAATGATAGGCGATAGAACTATAATCGAAACATTTACATCGCAAGAACACCGCCGCAATGTTTCATGATTTTCGTTGTTTTGTCGATATTTTTAAAAACAATGTTCTGTAGAATTAGCCAGTTGCATTCTACCCCACGATTCCACGATTCAGCCGTCACTTTTCCAGGAATCCTCATCAGTTTACAATTGAGCTCAATTTCGGACGTACTGTCAAGTATAGAGATTCTTTCTTAAATCACACATCGAGAATGTTTTGATGTTCTTCCCTATTTTCCTAATGCCAATACCAATAATCCCTTGAGTGCCTGTAAAGTATAAAAAAAATAAAAAAAAAAATAAAACAAATTAAATATAAATTATGCAGTGTGTCCCGTACGTAATGGATAACTCTGAAATGCCGTATAATAGACTTTATGACCGTCCTGAAAACTGATAAAAAAGTTCTATCCCAACCAACTAGAGGAAATTTAGCAAAAACAAAAGTTTTCAAAATCGGGTGTTTATAAGTTTCCAAAGCTGTTTCGCAGAAGGAAGGCTGTCTGTTAGTGGTGTTGGCGGTGCTGGCGTTGGACGACCCCCTCGAGGAGATACCGAAGACTAAGTGCTTGCGGAACTTGACGGAAATCCTACAATATCAATCCGAGCAATAGCACGACGCACTGGGTCGGATAGACGACTGTGCATAATGAGCTAAGTAAATATAAATATCACCCCTTTCACCTAATACGGGTGCAAACTCTCCAGCCGCAAGATTTTGAAACGATAATGAGTTTTTGTAGACAAATGATCAAGAAAATTAAAGAAGATCCGCAGTTTTTTGACAAAATTCTTAGGAGCGATGAGTCGACATTTAAAGGAGATGGCTACACTAATCTCCATAATCTCCACTTCTGGGCACTACAAAAACCAAACATCATGAGGGAAGACAGGTCCCAGTACCAATTCAAAATAAACTATTGGACTGGGATTCTCAATCGGAAAATAATTGGACCCTTTGAGTTGCCAGGGATTTTAACTGGGAAAGGTTATTTGGAGTTCCTCTAAAATGATCTCCCAACCTTGCTGGAAGAAGTGCCTCAAAAACTTAAGGAATCCCATTGGCATCAAAATGATGGTTGTCCAACACACTATGCTGTGCCTGTGCAGACATATTTAAATGGCAGATATTCAGGCGAGGGACAGGACGTCTGGGACCAATTTTATGGCCACTCCGTTCACCAGACCTAAATCCACGTGATTATTTTTATTGGGGATGCACTAAGGAAATCGTAAACAGAAAGCCGATCAGGTCTAAGAAATCATGTGTAGGCAGCTGCATTACAAACTTCTGAGCAAAACCTTGCACTTTCACTAAGACGTTCATTTATTCGGAGTTGCAGAACCTGTATAAAAATGGGTGGAAAACAGTTTGGGCATTTGCTTTAAATAAAGGACGGCATTGTTGAAACAGCCAATAAATCAAAAATCTGCTATGTTCAACGCTTGGTATTATTTTCACGTTTACTGTGCTAATTTTGAAAACTTTACTCGAACATGCAAACAAAAAAATGGCCCTATTAAAAAAAAAAACACTAATCGTGAACCAGGCAAGCAAAAAACTGCACCAAAAACGACAAAAAGTCGATGACACCAACTTCGCCTACGACACAGGAGCACCCCAGACGAAACCCTAAACCAGTACCCAGCACATGTCAACATCCTTGCCAGAAACCTTTCAGAAACGTCATAATTGCAGATTGTATACCCAAAACAGTAGTGCAGACTGTACCTATGGTTTAAGCAAGACTTTCTCAATACCTTACCATCGGCTTACTCAAATTGTATCATTATCTATTTTTTTTCTAATTTGCCAACATTTTAAATAATATCCCTAATAATAATTCACCTCTATCCTTTCAGGTTCACTATTAGTTCACCATGAACTAATCGTCGTGCAAAAATTGCAATTCAACCGAAAAAATCAATTTATCTGTTATTAAAAAAAAAGAAAGGACAAAATGTAAGTTAAATTTTTAGTTTTGCTTAAAGATGAGATGATATGTACTCGTAGGTAGTATCTGGACTAGGGGCTGATATAAAATCGAGGACAAATCAGCCATGGTCGTATCTTTTATTATACGTGATGGGTGGGCATTCCCTAAGTGAAGAAATACCATCGCACTCTCTCCTCCTTGTAACTTTTTTTTGTGTAACCAGTTTTTATATCAGGACGAATTTGGGGTCCTTTTTTTGAACCGGAACTATTTTTTTAATATCTACCCCGGCATGTAAATACGTAACAAACGTTCAGCGTTACGAAGCTAAGAACCCCCCCCCTCATTCCGACGAGCTATTACGTGCTTAAGCTAGCATGAACCGCCTTTGTGACCTGAACTGAACACCCTTCCTTCCTTCTGCCATGATCAGCCCGCTGCTCCTGTAAGTAAGAGGGTTGTAATGGTGGTAAGGAAGGAATGTTTTAAGGCAATCTAACCGACATGTTCGGACCATGTGCTATGTGAGTGTATATTGAGGATAATAGCCCCCTGCCAAATGAGGGAATATGGGACCTACTGTCGAGAGTACCTTTGCAGACAACACCTCGGTTCCGTTACAAATTACTAATTCAACGAAAAAGAGATTCATCGAAATCAAATATTAAGTGCAATTATCATACTTTCTTCAAAACGATGTTAAGATTTGTTTAAGTGTTCGGTGAGATAAACCATGAGATCATGTTTTCCGATTTCAATAATGTGAAGAATTCAGTTTTCAATATGATGAACTGAGTGTGGGTCATATCCAGGAGGATTCATAATTGTGAAAAAATCATTCATCAATATGATGATTGCTTTTGTCATTATGATAACAAATTATGAGAAACCTGGGTTCATCATGTACATATAATATGAAAACGTTTGATAAAGTGATGAAATTTCTCTTGAATAAATGTGTATGAAACTGGCAATTAAAAAGTTGATAAAACGTAATACTTCATACTGAAAAACGGATTCCTCATGCAAAGTTTTTGTTCATCCTATTTCTTCGTCAATAAGATGAAAATTAAATTCATATGATAATTTTGATGAATGCCATTCATCAGTTTCAAGACGATAATTTTTTCCGTGAATTTCATGACAAATTTATTTCCAGAATATTCTCAAAACTCTTAGAAAACATCCGATACTTAAAACACCAAAATCATGAAACCAAACATAAAAATGATTTTCAAAATGGAAATGGAAATTTTTTTGATGAAATGACTAATAGTTATTTTTAAATCAAAAACCCAACCAATCAGATGTCGAATCAGAATCAGAAGAAGACACTTAACAGCAGAAACTAAAAAGAAACACTTCGAACGAACCGAAACGAAATAATAGAATAAATTCCTCAGTTGATTCTATTGTGTGGTCATATTCAGTGAATAGGGAACAGAAGAGTATCCATCCATTGTATTCCACTCTGCTGAATTTAATCGCTCTCAATTGGCTTCACTTAATCTTTTAAAGCGACATAAAATAAATGTGGCCATGATTTTTCATGTTTTTTATTGTATTTTAATTTTTGTTTAAATTTATTGTTGCAAATAAAATACATAACACACAGTGTCTACCTTAATTATTATATATATATTTTAGTAGTATATAAAAAGTAAATAGTAGTACTTATACTTTAGTTGTCTGCGATGGTAAATGATAGTCGGTGACAATTTTATTTTTATTGGAAGCAGTTGAAAATATTTACAGTCAACTAGGAACTACTTACAACAACACACCCAGCACAGATAATATTTTGTTAATGTGAGACCTCAATGCTAAGGATGGCCGTAAAAACGACGGGCTAATTCATGTGATGGGTGTTTAACGAGTCGGCAGTTAACATCATAATAGTGAGAGGTTGATTCACTTCTGCACCGCCAATAGCCTTGTGATTGCTTGCACAGACATATTTCTAAAAATCTTTTATATCGACTCTAGGGACCTTGAAAAGTGGAGAAATGTCAAAATTTTCAATTTGACAAATCGGACCCATTACAATAACTTCCTATGAGAAGTTAATAACACGAGCCTCCAAATTCAACATCGCCAGGACCACCTATCTCACGAAATGAGAACAATCAGCAGCACAGTACATGACGACATCGAACACCATTGGAATGCTGTAAAAAATGTTTTCATTTCAAGTGCTGCAGAATAGTCGAAAAGAAGGAAGCAAAAACACTTGGCTCCTAAAAAAATCTTGGGCAAGGATCAACGTACGAAAACAATTAAGAGTTCGAAAAACTATGCTGCACAAGTGGAAGAGAAAAATGAGCTGGAGTCCCGGTACCACATCAAAAAGAGAAAGGTTCACCGCAGCGTGCGCCGTGAAAAGTAACTACATCAAGCATTTCAGCAAGAAGCAGAAGATGATGCAAACAGGTGCGAAAGCAGGACCGCCTACAGAATAACCAAAAAGCTGACCAGTGCACTCAGCTGATAGAAGTAGACGGCAAGTTTGGTATATGAACAAGTCAGAAGGTGTAAAGAACACTTTTTCTGGGTTTTTAACCGAGTGTTTGCAAACAACGTGCGGCCGTTGCCGAAACAAACTTATCCCCGATTGTTTAATTGTTGCCGCAATTAAAGCAATTAAGAGCATAAAATCGATGACTTGATGGAATACCCGCAGAGCTTTTACAAGCAGCACCATCTTAATCAAGCAAACTGCTTCATCCGCTCATAAAAGAAGCCTGGACTACCGAAAGCTTTACCGATGAGTGAAAGAAGGGAAAGATCTTCAAGCTCCAAAATAAAAAAAAAAACTTACAAAGTGCGAAAACTGGGGAGGGATTTGCGATCTACCTGGCGTTGCCAAAAAAGTAGCAAAAACCATACTGGAGCGCATTAGAGAACACCAAGAGGCTACACTCGATGCCGAACAAGCAGGATTCTGGGCTCGATTCTTCTGTATTGGTCACACCAACACCCTGCTTATAATTATGAAGCAGTGCTTTGAATATCCAGCACCACTACACCTGCTGTTCATCGACTTCGAGAAGGCATTTGATAGTGTCAACAGGGAGTGCATCTGGTTAGCTTTGCGGACAAGATGCTTTCCAGACAAAACTAACTGCTATTATTAAAGCAACCCATTATGAATCCAAGTGTGACGTTCTGCACGATAGTAGGTTGCCAGAGGATTTTGAAATCCGTAGTGGAGTCAGACAGGGCTATATTCTGTCGCCAATATTATTTTTGTTGGTGATAAGCGATGTACTGCGCGCAGCTTTTTCAGGTAGCAGAGGGATCCAATAGAATTTGACATCCTATTTAAAGCAGTTGGAATACACGGACGATGTTTGCTTACTCACTCATAGGATCATAGACATCCATTAAATGACAACAAGAGTGGAAAGAGAAGCAGATGTCGGGAGAGAGAAGCAGAAGTCGTAGTACTGATAATTAATGCCGGCAAAACAAAAATGATCAGCCTCGGAACCTGACCATCCTCGCAAATAAATATTTCCTCACAAAAAGGGTTAAAGGTGATACCAAACAAGACGTTCGGTATGATGTCGAAAAACTTGCAGGATAACTCTATCAGTTTAAGAACAAAGCTACAACTGTTTCGCACAAATCTTGAATCTTTCCTTCTTTATGGACGCAGCACTTGGTAACTTCAGCCATAACAGGGAAGCTGCAAAATTTTGTGAATAAATGTTTTCGCTACATCCCAAGGATTTTCTGGCCAAATCGAATATCCAATGAGGTCAGCAACCTTTAGAATCTATAATTACTTACTTACTTAAGGTGGCGCTACAGTCCTGTGTGAACTAGGGCCTCACCCAACAAACTTTCCCATCTAGCTCGGTCCCTAAATAGATGTCTCCAGTTTCGCGCTCCAAGTGAGGTGAGGTCACCTTCAACTTGTGCGCGCCACCTGATCTGCGGTCTTCCTCTACTGCGCTCTCCGGGCCGGAGCATTGATTTCCTTGCACTCTACGTGATCCAGCCATCTTAGTCGTTGGACTTTTACTCTTCTGGCTAAGTCTACGTTGCTGTACAGCCCGTACAGTTCGTCATCCCATCTTCTCCTCCACTCCCCTTCGATGCATACGGGACCGTAGATCACACGAAGAACTTTTCTCTCGAAGCGACCCAAGGTGCTTTCATCCGCTTTTGTCATGGTCCATGCTTCTGCACCGAATAGCAGGACGGGGATGATGAGGGTCTTATATAGCAACACTTTGGTCCCTCGAGAGAGGACTTTACTACTCAATTCCTTTCTTAGTTCAAAGAAACAGCGGTTACCAAGAGTTATTCTGCGTTTGATCTCAGCGCTGGTGTTGTTTACAGCGCAGCCAAGGTAGACGAAGTCCTTGACTACCTCAAAGTTACGTCTGTCGATTGTCACGTTTTGAACAAAACGTCGGTGTTGTATGTCCTTTCTAGATGACAGCATGTACTTTGTTTTGCCCTCATTAACCGTTAAACCCTTTTTTGTCGCCTCTGGCTCCATACTCAAAAAAGCCCATGCTGAGTTCTGCCGATTGTATCAATGTCATCATGCATATGCTAGTAATTGGACAGACTTTTGCAAGATAGTGCCTCTAGTGTTGACGTGTGAGCTCTGCACTATTCTTTCAAGCACGATGTTAAAAAATCGCATGACAGCAAATCACCTTGTCTAAAGCCTTTTTTGACATCAAAAGGTTCTGTTAAGTTGTTTCCAACATTTATGGAGCAGCGTGAATTCTCCATTATCATCCTGCACAAAACGGACGACTTTGGCAGGGATGCCAAAACTAGACATAGCTCTATACAGCTCATCCCTGTAGATGCTGTCATATGCGGCCTTGAAATCGATGAAAAGATGGTGGGTGTCGATTTGGTGTTCTTGAGTTTTTTCCAGGATCTGCCGTAATGTGAATATTTGATCAACTGTGGACTTTCCTGGACTAAAACCACACTGATAAGGACCTATCAGGTTGTTGACGATGGGCTTTAGACGTTCACATATTACGGCAGAGAAGATTTTATAGGCGATGTTAAGTAGACTTATTCCTCTACAGTTGGTGCAGTTTAGAGGGTCTCCTTTTTTCAGGATCGGGCAAACAATACTGAGGTTCCATTCATCGGGCATGTTTTCTTCCGACCATATCTTACAGATAAGTTGGTGCATGCTCCTAACCAGCTTATCCCCAGCTGCTTTAAAGAGCTCGGCATTCAAGCCATCTGCTCCAGCGGCTTTATTAGACCTAAACTTAGATATGGCAATCTTTACTTCGTCTAAGTCGGTAGGACGGGATTGTTGGCTTTCGTCTATATCGAATGGGTCATCCTGCCTGACAGCGGAATTCAGTTCTTCGTCGCCGTTATACAGACTGCAGAAGTGGTCCTTCCATATCCTCAGCATTGACTGCGGTTCCACTATGATGTTTCCACTTTCGTCTTTGCAGCCTTCGGCTCTAGGTTTATGTACCTGTGAATATCGTTTCACCTGTTCATAAAACTTTTGAACTGCATTCCTGCTTTTAAACTTATCAACATCTTCGACCGCACACTTCTCATGCCCTCTCTTTTTCCTTCTGAGAAGTCGGCGTTCCTCTCGCCACTTCTGCTCATAGAGCTCACGAGCAGCTCTCGTCCTTTTATGCAGCGCCGCTTTGCGTGCCTGTTGTTTAGCTGCATTTGCCTGCCGACATTCCTCATCAAACCAGGGGTTCCTTGTTGGTGGCTGTTTGAAACCTAGCACATCAGAGGCGGCTTCTCTGATTGCATCTTGGCAATGTTGCCACTGGTTTTCGATACATTGTGTTGGCGGCAGAGAACTTCGAGAGAGGTGATTGTAGCCGTTTGACGTTGTATCTTCTCCCAGCACCTCCCTGTTTTGCCTTGGGTCTGGAAATCCGAAGCGCTACCTTGGCTACAACGAGGTAGTGGTCCGAGTCGATGCTAGCTCCTCCGAAAGTTCGTACATTCATAATGCTGGAAGCGTGTCTGGCGTCGATCGCAATATGGTCAATCTGGTTGACGGTAGATTGATCTGGAGAAGTCCAAGTTCCTTTGTGGATGTTGAGGTTTGGAAAACGCGTACTGGCTACCATGACGTTTCGCCCCGCAGCAAAATCTATGAGCCTGAATCCACTGTCGGAAGTGTCTGTCGTGCAGGCTGTTCTTCCCGATTATTCCACCAAAGATGTCTTCCCTTCATAGCTTAGCATTAAAATCGCCCAGGACTATTTTAATATCGTAGCTAGGGCACTGCTCATATGTTTTGTCTGCTCATTGGTGTTGTCGTCTTTCTCTTCTGTGGGGGCGGGCACGCATATCAGGCTAATGTTGCCGAATTTAGCCTTGATGCGTATGGTTATGAGGCGCTCCTTGATGCACCTATAGCTCAAGACTTCTTGCCATCGTATTTCCTGGATGGCGGTGATGTCTGCTTTATAGCGATCTAGGGCCTCCTCTGATTCTTCGGCCTTAGTGGAAACACCTCTCCCCACCTCTCTCGTTTGCTGCCCCCAACAACTTTCCACTGGGGTTGGAACCCAATCTCCAGTTGAGGTACTAGGCACCCGATGTTCACCACGTGGAGGTGAGAGTAGGAGTTGATAGACAGAGGTTGGTTTTAAGAAAAACCTGTGGACGCTTGTGTCCTCTTGAATGCACACACACATAAAACATACACTTTAAAAAGGTAACGACTGCATTGCAGGCAAAGCATTGCTCGTACAAGAAGGAAGAAGAGTTGGACGACCAAGAAGTTCGTGGCGCAGGACAATTGAGGAGGTATCAGCGTCACTATAGGCAAGAGTTGAAGGGAGCTGAAAGGGAGGTTTTCTCGATATACTTAACAAGTCTGAGGACCTAAGTAAGCACGTAATAAGTAAGTAAGGCATGAAAAAGCATTAAGAGCTTGAGAAAATAAGGACTTATTCATTTTTCAGGTGATTAAGAATTCGTACTTTAAGGATACAATTTATTTGAATTAAAAAAACAAAAGGAAAATAAAAAGCAATGGCAGTGAAGCGATACTGCCTTACAAGATGATTTATTCAGAAATATACCTTTTCTGGTAATGAACTTATCCGAGTTTTACTGTTATTTTTTTGTATTTAGTTTTTAAATTGTATCTTTATTTTCGTTTCTGAGTAAGTTGATATATGTATGTATGTTGGTCTTTTAATATTTATTTGAGTTTTACCATCAGTTTATTCCATTCAGCAAATAAAAAAAACTCAAAATTGGCATAGTTTTAATCTGCTTTTCAGCAGATATGTAGGTCTCTTGAAAAATGTTAACCTTTACCTTTATTATTTATTCCACTAACGTATTTACACGCATGATGCAAAATATTAAAATTGAAAGCTAATATCCCCCATAAAAAAGAGTTTTATTAAGTATGTATATCGTATATGTAACTACATTATCAGACGGCTTAACAAAGAATGTGGCCACTGTAGAAGTTAAGCTCAAACGTATTTTTTTTTAAATTGCTTGTTGAAAAATTTTAATACTTTAAGATTTGAAAGGGTCATTCAATTTCTTGTTTAAAATGGGCAACACTGGTATTTGACACCTATCAAACTCATCTGTCATTTGAAGTGTTAGAAGCAATTGACCGGGTTGTCCTTATTGGCCGGTGATTAAAGATTATAGCTAGAATGATGAGAATTTTCAACAATCCACACATCACTACCAATAATTTAGTTTTTTTGGTGAGTTTTTAAATTAAAGGAGAACAATAAATCCGAACACACCTCCACTAACAACTTCTTTTTTTTGTTGAACCATCTGTATTTAAATGGATTGACTAGTCTTCCAGGAATGCCCTATTCTCCCAGAAAGATATAAAAGGTATTGCAAGCTGGGAGTTTCTGTCAAATTGCAGTTGGGCGAAATTGAAGTATGTCTGCTCTGGAATTGATTCTAAATACCTAAGAATCGCGGATTGGCCAATGTTGTCCACTGCGACGAAGCTTTAAGGCGAATAGCAGAGCTTGCAGCTATTTGTTTACTACATTATGTCAAGAGGTGTTAGGTAGAGTAAGGTGTCCAGCGCCGCAGATGGGGTCGTGCGAAGGCAAGCTGAACGTTGGACTTTATTTAATTTGTCGCGGCTTATAGCTCTAAAGGAGTTCACCATACTGCCACACAGAACTTTGAAATCGGTATAATTACCAATTTTTAAGGCCAATGCGTGATTCTGGGTTTTAAGTCCCATTTACTACCAATAGCTTTTTTGCAAGAAAAGAGAGCTACAGTAGGTTTTTTGACGCTTTACTGTACATTGCGCTTCCAATTAGGTTTTTTTTTATATAAAACTAGTCCCAGGTATTTATCCTCGTCTGAGAATTTTAATTGGATTTCTTTAATATAGGAAGGGTTGACAAATGGAATTTTGTATCTCCTTAAAAATAAGACTAAATCGGTTTTGTGTAGGTTAACACCCAGTCCACATCGATCAGCACAAAGTATTAGTCTGTGTAAGGCATTTTGTAAGAGTTCTTTTAAAGTGTTAAGATGCTTTCCTGAAACTGCTATAGCAACGACGTCCGCATAGGCTATCACTCTGAAACCCTCCTCATCCAGACTAGTTAGGATTTCATTCACCACTTGGTTCCAGAGAAGTGCAGATAGAACACCACCTTGCGGTGTCCCTCTACTAACAAATCGTCTGCTAGAAGAGCTGCCCAGTTTTGTGTTAATTATTCTGCTAGTAAGCATTAAATGAATTAACTCCCCAAGCGAACTCTCTACATTTAGAGATGTTAGTGCAGATGTGATTGCAGAAGTGTCCACGTTTTTAAAGGCACCTTCGATGTCAAGGAAAGCAACCAAAGTGAACTCTTTATGATGGAGGGAATATTCGATGGTGCGTACTAAAGTGTGTAACGCTGTTTCCACCGATGTACCTTTACAGTAGGCATGTTGAGACGAAGATAGAAATCTTGTATCGATACGTGCCCTTAAATGGATATCAATCAATCTTTCCAAGGTCTTAAGAAGGAATGATGATAGACTTATAGATCGTAGATCTTTAGGATTGACTTGGGAGCATTTACCTACCTTAGGTATAAAAATACCTTTAACTTCTCTCCATGCCGAGGGAACATGGACCAGGTAAAGAGAGCTGGTAAAAATTGCCTCAAGGATTGGTGCAATTATATCAGAAGCCTTTTGTAATTCGACTGGTATTATACCATCTCGTCCTGCAGCTGTAAATGGTTTGAAGCTGTTGAGAGCCCATTGTAGCTTATCCTTTGTGATCAGACCTTGTGGATATGTTGTATTTGAACTTGAACGTATAAAACTGTTGTAAGTTTCGGTAAGAGAACTACCAGGAAAGTGAGTGTCCAATAGTAAGTTCAGCGATTCATTACTTGAATTTGTCCAGAAGCCGTCTGCATTTTTCAAGCAGCTTAGCATAGCTGGACTAGCTGAAAGAATTTTCCGTAACCTAGAGGCTTCAGAAGTTTCTTCTATCATGCCACAGAAGGATCGCCAAGAAGATCGCTTGGATTTCCTTAGTGCCTTCTTGTAGATTCTTAGGGATTCTTTGTAGGAGTCCCAAAGAGAGGTTAGTCTTGCAGCTTTGGCCCGGTTGAAAAGTTTTCTGCATTCCTTCCTGAGCGAGTCAAGCTCTGAGGCCCACCTTTGTGGTTTCCTCTTTCCTCTTATGTATATAAGTGGACAAGCAATTTCTAGCGATCTGTTCATAGCTAAGGTAAAGTCATTGACTTTTTTGTCAAGTTCATTAGCGTTAGAGGAAGGACTAGATAGTCCAAGTTCTAGTAAACTCTGTAATGAGTTCCTATATAAAGCCCAGTCAGTTTTCCGATAGTTTCGAAAAGTCAATGGACTCGGGTTATCATCCACATTTATATTGAACTGGATATTACTATGATCGGCCTTGACATGGCCTTGATGCCAACCCCATCGCTTATGGAAGGAAGTGGTCCTGGAAGCTCCCTCAAAATGCTCAAAAAGGCACCCGAGAGCTTAACCTTGACCAACGGCCAACGATCAGCCGATATTGTGCCATCATCATCGCTCCTGTCAATGACCGCAACCACTGAAACTGGATTGTTCCCTGATGGGATTGAGGGGTGTGCTGGACCAGCACTGCTGGTGTTCTGCACCCGAATCCGTTTTGGTGTTGGTGCAGCCCCCTCAAGAGACTTTTCTCTTTTGGACGTAGAGTCCTTATTAGACCTTGTTGTAGCAAGTATGCTTTTAGCCCATTCGACGCTAGCGGTTAGCTGCGGTGTCCTTTCAGCCCCCGATGATGTACCAGAGGTATGCCTTGTTTATGTGGGAATGGATGATGATTTTGGGAAGGTAGAGGGATAAGAACGTCCTTTAGTTTCAGGACTCATCTGGAGAAAATTCTCCAGAATCATTGACCTTACTCAGCTTCTATAACTCGACAAGTTCGGCGTTCAAAGTAGAATTGTGTATACATGAAGGAAAAATCACTGAAAACTGTTTATTCATATCCTCTTTATTTTTTTTAAACAAAGATTGTAAGTTTAAAATCCACTTTCTGAATCGTTCACCAATTGTTACGACTTTATTTTTCTATCAAAAGATTAATTTTGCAATTAATGTGCTTAATCATTCAATTCTAACAAAATTAAGAAAGTAAAACATAGGTACCATACTTTCTTTGACATTGATATACTCGTAGAATTAAAAACAAATAAAGTTACATACGACGGAAAAAAAGTCCTTGAAAAGAAAATTAAGCTCACCTACGTTGTTACGATTATTATACGTAATGGATGTTTGCTAAAAATATTCTCAACAGAAATTTGATGCTCAGATCCAATTTAATCAATTTCCTAACAATAAACTTTATCCTCATCTTATTACCGATACGCCCATCATAATACGCCCATAGATGGGTATACTATAGGTTTATATATTTACATATATGCACATATACCTGACTTTATGTTAAAAAATTACCATAATTCCAATATGCTCCAGATACGTCACGTCCTATACAACTATCTCCTGATTTGGTTCGAAGAAATAGTGTTCGAATACGAATACGAAAATACCTACCACGTTCATCTCAACATTGTCGATAAATGAATTTTCATTTCCATTCACACATCACACTCGAACTTCGCTGATAACACATAATGCATAACACACATCATAACATATGGTTATACCTTCGTCCTGCATACATATATAACAGAAGCTATAGGTAAGTATATGCCAAACCAATGACATAAGCTATAGAAAGAGAGTATAAGGATAAAGCTTTTTTGTTCGTTTTCGAATATCCTTATATTCAACTTTGGAACCAAATCAAATCCGAGTAAAATATATTTTTCTTTCTGGAAGCAATTCAATCAGTTTTCCGCAAGTTCAAAGTTCAAAGCACGTCCGCCACATAGCGACGCATTATAGTTATGATTTCAATGGCTTATACTCCTGTTCGGTGGTAATGACAGGATATACCTAAGCATTAGAGGACGATAGCGACAGAGTGGCACATAACATCCGATATGCCATTTCTTTTACTAAGACATGTCCTGCATACGAAATTGTCACAAATAGGGATATACTCTTTTGTGGGGTGCGTTGTTCTTTTCTTTCTTTTCGAGTAACTTTCTTTTTTGTTTCTTTTGTATTTTCATATGTCATGTTAGGGGGAATTATCAAAAAGGACAATGCCACAGGGATCGGCTCTTAACTCCAACTATTGAGCCAGACAACTACGACTTAGCTAGGACGACCATGCCAACGATTACCTATGTTCTAAACGAGTATGTACCAACCTACATTATGGTAGTAGGTATATGATATGTGTGTGAAATATGTTAAAAAGTTTTCCTCCAGATGTCCTTAGAGTGTACGCGTCCTGGATACTTTATGTAGTATAGTTATATGAGGTGTACCAATATCATGTTTTGTGGCGGGAAATTTATACGATTCGAGTTTATGCAAATCATCCAGTCCGCGTTTCCAAAAAAGGATATTGCTCGAAGCAAGGAGTATTAGGCAAATCAATTGGTATCCACAAGTAGTGAGTGGTTCTGGTTATAGAGAGGCATATAATTGTATAACTCCTATAATATAGGAGTCGTTGTTCGTTGGAGTTTTAAAAAAACCACATCTGGTAAAAGGACTCACATTCCAAGAAATCTCCATCAGTATAATGTCAAAGTATATCCATACACCAAGAAGAAGAAAAAGAAATGCATCCTGTCACTTTAATGAAGGATGTGACTTTTTCAATGCTTAAACAAAATAATGTTGGAGCTTATCAATTGCAATCGGTTAAATTTGTCGAATTGATAATTTTGACATTTTTCACCGTTTCAAAGTTTCTAGAGTCTAAATAAAAGATTCCTAGAGAGATGTCTGTGCATGCGTGTATAAGTACGTAAGCAAAGACTCTCAAAAAATTGAGTACTATAGCAATTTAAAAAAAGGTGAACATTTTGGTTAACCCTAAATATCTCACGAACCAAAACCGCTTGAGACTTGAATTGAATTTTATATTAAATATTGAAACGTAATACCGAACTAGTATATTTCTGATATATTTCAAATAAACGGTTTTTTTTTTATAAATAAAAAAAATGAAAAAAAATTGTCACCGTGAATATTATACGAACACAACATTTTTTCATCTTTGAAATAATTTTGTGCAACGAGAAAAAACGCTTTTAACATTCTGGTAAAATTTTGAGAAAAAACGAATTGACAGAATTTTTTCTAAAAAATAAAAACCTAAAAAAAATTGAAGTTCAACTCAAATATCTTTTTAAAAATTTTAGATTATGGCTTCAAACTTATTTTATCTTATAAAAAATATTGTTTTCTTTTTGATTTTAAAAATAACCGAATTAACAGTATTTTTACAAAAATAAAAACTTAAAAGAAATTTAACAAAAGTTCGTAAAAATTAATTTTCGACACAAATACCTTTTCAAAAATTATGGCTAAACTAAACACCTAAACAAAAATTTAACAAAAGTTGGTAAAAATTGATTTTAGACTTAAAGTATATTTTCAAAACTTTGAGATATTGGCTTTAAACTTACTTACTTACTAACTTAAGGTGGTGCTACAGTCCGGGGTAGACCTGGGCCATCTGAGCCTTTGTACTTTAATTTTGTTAGCTAGGTCAGTGTCGCTGTACAGCCCGTACAGTTCACGTTATATCTTCTCCTTCATTCTCCATCTATGCGTACCGGACCAAAAATAGCCCGAAGAATTTTTCTCTGACGTTTTGTCCAACACGTAGTTGTTCAATGTCCTTTTTTAATGACAGCATATACTTGGTCTTGCCCTCATTGACCACTAAACGCATCTTCTTCGCTTTCGTCGCAGTTCTCAAAAACGCTCCACTGACATCACGCTTTTATCTTCCAATTATGTCAATATCATCTGCGTATCCGAGTAATTGGATGGATCTTTGGAAGATTGTGCCTCTAGTGTTGACGGTTGAGTTTTGCACAATTCTTTCCAGAACGATGTTGAAGAAGTCGCATGACAGTGCATCGCCTTGTCTAAAACCTTTTTTGACATCAAATGCATCGGTAAGATCTTTTCCGAACTTGAAAGAGCAGTGTGCATTCTCCATCGTCATTCTGCACAAACGGATAAGTTTGACAGGGATGCCAAAACTAGGCATTGTTCTGTAGAGCTCTTCCTATAGATGCTGTCATACGTGGCTTTAAAATCGATAAAGAGATGGTGGGTATCGATTTGAAGTTCCTGGGTTTTTTCCAAGATCTGCCGTAGTATGAATATTTGGTCGATAGTGGACTTTCCTGGTCTGAAGCCACAGTCATATGGACCAATCAGGTTGTTGACAAATGGCTTCAGACGTTCATATAATACGGCAGAGAGTATCTTATACGCAATGTTAAGGAGACTGATGCCTCTATAGATGGCGCAATTTAGAGGAGCTAATTTCTTATGTATCGGGCATACTATGCTGAGATTGCACTCATCAGCTTTCTTACGACCATATTTTACAGATGAGTTGGTGCATGCTCCGTACCAAGTCATCGCCTGCTGCTTTGAATATTTCGGCAGCAATGCCGTCAGCCCCAGCAGCTTTGTTTGACTTAAGTTAAGATATAGCAATCTTCACTTCGTCAAGTTCGGGTAGGCGGAATTGTTGATCTGCGTCGCCCAGGTTGAGTGGTTCTATCTCCCTTACAGTGGAATTCGGTTCGTCACCGCCGTTATATAATTTGGCGAAGTGATCTTTCCATTTCTACTACGATGTTCCCCTGATCGTCTTTACAGGCTTCGGTTCGTGGCTGGTACCCTTGGGAGGTTTTTTTTACCATTTGGTAAAATTTACGAACCTCATTCCTGTTGTTAGATTCCTCTATCTCCTCGATCGCGCGCTTCTCAAACTCTCTTTTTTTTTCATTTTAGAAAACGGTATTCCTCTCTCCTCTTCTAATCGTAGAGCTCGCGAGCAGCTCTAGTCCTTTTGTGCAGCCCCGTTTTGTATGCCTGTTGTTTGGCTGCGTGCGCTTGCCGGCATTCGTCGTCAAACCAGGGGTTTCGCTGTGGTGGCCGTGTGAAACCTAGACTTCAGAGGCGGCATCTCTAATGGCTGCAAGGCAATTTTGACACTGGTTTTTAATGCTTAATGCAGGCAGCATAGGACTCCTTAAAAGGTTATTAGACTCGATCGGAAAAGGACATGGCAGTCTCTTGTGATTGTTCTTCTCACAGACTTCTTGGCTTCAATCGGGATATCCTAGGCTTATGTTGGTGAATTCAGCCTTGATGCGGATTGTAGTAATGCGCTCGTTACACTGTTGAAATTCAAGAATTTTTGTCTGAGTCTAGTTCCAACAACAAATCAACACCCACGACGATGTCTTTGTTCTCGGTAGCAGTAGCCGTTGTATACATCGCAGTCTTTTAGTTTGCGTTTGCCCGAACCATCATATCACACTTCTTATAGCGGTAATATCTGCCTTGCAGTTTAGGGCTTGCGCCAATTGTTTGGCTCTACGTGGTCTGTTAAGGGACCGAACATTCTACGTATGGATCCGAAATTCGTTGTCCTTATTTCGTTTGCTTTGGTTGTCAACAGTTAATCCGTCCGTATCCGAGGCTTGTTGGTGCTTCGCAACTAAAGGTATTTTTTACGTGGCCAGGAAGTCACCCCGACGGCACAACCCCCAACCTGGAGGGCCAGATCCTTATAGTATAACTCCAAGGACGGGGAGCCGGATAAACCGCTTCTTACAGGCCTGGGCTCCGAATGTGTCGAAGAAGCCCTATAAGGTGTTCACTAAGGAGTTTAATATTACTGGAACTGTAGACGCCATCGTTGATTCCATCTCGGGAACTCGTCCGCTGCCGTCTGGATAAGGAGAGGTGCCTCAGTGGAAACACCTCTCCCCCCCTCTCTCGTTTGCTGTCTCCAACTTTCCAACTTTTCACTGGGGTTAGAACCCATTCTCCAGTTGAGTTTCTAGGCACCCGATGTTCACTGCGGAGAGGTGAGAGTAGGAGTTGTTAGACAGAGGTGGGTTTTGAGAAAAACATGTGGACGCTTGTGTCTTCTTGAATGCACATATCTACAGCTTAAAACTACTTTTATCTTTAAAAAAATATTGTTGTCAACATTCAGTAGCTTTTCAAAAATTAAAAATATTGTCTTCAAACTTCTTTTATTTAACAGAAAATGTTGTTTTCGATTCGACTTCCACCATGAGAGTACTATAGTTTTCATGTACAAAGGTTGTACTCATCCTAGCCTCATTTTAAAGCTTACGTCATTATGTCATTATTTATCCTGAAGTATTATTTTATAATGAATAAATATTATTCCACCTACAAAAATGATAAGTCCATATATTTTTTTAACTGTTTGTGTTGTGTATATTGATTCAGAAACACCTGTTAATAAAAAACATCATTCCAATAATCCAATCGTGTGTTATTTATAGAAATTAAATTAAAACTCAATCAAATTTTTAAATTATATCTGCCACAGCAACATATCGTCCAACTTCGCAAGCAATTAACAAAATTGTGATGAAATTTGAAGATACTGGAATAGTTGCAGACATTTTAAGGCTTGTGCATCATTGTTTCGCTCGTACCACTGAAAATATCGCTGCTGTAAGTGAAAGTGCTGCCGCTCACACAACAACTGAAGCCAGCTGGCCATTCACAACGGCGCGCGGCGCGTCGTCGTAGATACGTCAAATGGAGATTTAAAAAAAGCCGGTGGACGGAGATTTTTCTAACAAAATATGTAAATAATCAAAATTGTCGTTTTTGGGGTTCTGAGAATCCTCAATGATTGAAGAGAGACCAATTGGTACATCCACAAAAAGTCACTGTTTGGTGAACGCTTTGGTGTTGATGTGTGATTGGACCTAACTTCTTCGAAAACGACGATGGAACGACTGTCCCCTCCAGTTCGGAGCGTTAGGTTACATGATAACCGACTTTTTATCAGCTGTTGAAGAATACAACTTCGAGAATATGCGGTTTTAACAAGACGGTGCCACATGCCACAAAACTCGAGCGAATATGGATTTATTTTTGTGGTGCTAAGCAAAAGACCGTGTTTATGATAAGATAAATCTTTTACTCTTGAGCACTTAAAAACCAACATTTGTCAAGTTAAGGATGAGATACCTCCAAATATATGTCAAAAAGTGGTCGAAAATTACCTCAAAAGAATCGATGGGTGCAAAAATTCGCATGGTAGTCATTTAAATGATGTAGTGTTTCATACATTATGTTACAGTTTAAGCTGTACAAGATAGATAGATAGATAATTCGATTTATTATCATTCGTTTATATGCAAAGATACGTACATTTTTTACAAAAATAACTTAGTATTATTGTAAGGTTTTGGCTATGCCGGCCGTCTGCCGATTGACTTCCGATTAAAATTAACAATGTTTATACAGATGAAGTCTTTTTTTGTTTAAACTAGCATTTCGAATATAAATAAGATAAATTACTGATTTAAAAGGATTCGTTTATAATTTGCAGTTCGAAATAATTAAATAATTGATTTACGTTTCCTTCATAGTTGAGGATGGCGACTATTTCTTGTAGTGACTTCACATTGGTGCTGAGCAAATTTCTGCCTTTTTCACATAAAATTGTACGCTTTCCTATGAAATGGATTACATTTTCCCTTACTCTTAAGTTACAAAGGCGGCAGTAGATAGCAGATCCTCCCGATGTGATAGATGGTTGTACGTAGATCTATCTATGCACCGAGGATGTTGCTTCAATTATATGTAAATTTGCAATAAGATACCGGATGTCGTCATCGCTGTAGATACCATTTTCATAACTGTAATATTGACTACCGCAGTTGTCCTGCAAATTGACTAGCAAATAGTCATATTGACTACCAAAATAGTCAATAGGATGACTTTTTTCGTTTTTTGCAGTATTTGCCATTTTCATCAATTATTGGAAAATCCGTTCTACAAGGCAGCATGGTCTTCTAGCTTCTTATACCGCAGATTTTTCTTCTCAATTGTTTTCAGTATGCCAGAATATTTGGTAATCGTTTATCAGACATATTAAAAACTTTTTCGATATTATCAACATAACATTTGATAGCTTTGAAGAAGAGCGGTGATAGTCCTGTCTTTGTTTTTCGGTAAACAAAAGCATCTTTTAATGAAGAACCTCTGAAGTTTTTCGACCGTTTTAAACTTCTCCCCCCATACCTGTGCTGCATACATCATAATAGATTCCGACACTGCAACAAAGATATTATATGTAACAGTATATGTGATATTGACTGAATTGAGTAGCATTTCTTCCATGTTGCGGATATTGCACTTTTAGATTTAAACACCTTTTCTTTAGCAGGCTTTAAAAATCTTAAATGGGTTGCTGTCATAGTTTCTCATTCCTGGTTGTTCTACCACAACCATTCCGGAATATCATCACCTTGGATTTGCTGAAATTGACTTTCAGGTACCATAACCGACAATACACATTTAGTCGGTTAATCAAAACATCGAAGCACATAGTATGACGTCATCTGCAAAAAGCAAGGCTTTTATCAGTGTCCTCGATATTTCAATTCCACCATGAAAAAAATCAGTCAGGTACTCTATGAACAAAGTAAAAAGAGTTGGGCTTAAATTGCATCCTTGCTTGACTCCCATCTTCGATTCGAAACTCTACGACTTTTCGGCACCATTCCATACCGCTACTTTTTTTGTCATAGATGTTTTCTAGTACCTAGTCCCACGGTAGTTGGATGGATCTTCAATGTTGCCTTTCTCATGTATGGGGAAAATTAATGAGTTTTTTAACTGTTCTGTTAGTAATCTAGTATCCCACATTGTATTGAAAGCCGATGTTAAATTTAAAGTTAGCCTCTCTGTTCCATATTTTAAGAATTAGCGGACGCTGTAGACTGCTATAAAGAAGACATCACCGCCATCCAGGAAATACGATGGGATGGGCCGTTCAAAAAGAGAAAAAGTCCGATATTTACTATAGTGACTGCTAAAACGAAAACCAACAGCGCTTATTTAGATGCGGCCTCATGACCATACGCATAAAGGCTAAATTCGGCAACATTAGCCGAACGAGTCACAAGTAACCTCTCTCGAAGTTCTCTGCCGCCAACAAAATGTTTCGAAAAGCAGTGGCAACATTTCCAAGACGCAATCAGAGAAGCCGCCTCTAATGTGCTGGGTTTCAAACAGCCACCAACAAGGAACCCCTGGTTTGATGAGGAATGCCGGCAGGCAAATGCAGCCAAACAACAGGCACGCAAAGCGGCACTGCATAGAAGAACGATAGCTGCTCACGAGCTTTTAGAAGGAAAAAAAAGAGAGCATGAGAAGCGTGAGGTCGAAGATGTTGAGAGTTTAAAAAAGGAATGAAGTTCAAAAGTTTTATGATCAGGTACAAACAAAAAACTAGAACCGAATGCTGTTAAGACGAAAGTGGAAACATCATAGTGAACCCGCTGTCAATGCTGAGGATATGGAAGGACCACTTCTGCAGGCAGGTCCATTCAACATAGATGACGGGAGCCAACTATCTCATTTCCCGACTTAGACGAAGTAAAGACTGCCATATCTTAGCTGAAGTCTAACAAAGCCGCTGGAGCGGATGGCTTGAATGCTGAGTTCTTTAAAACAGCTAGAGATAAGTTGGTTAGGAGCATGCACAAACTTATCTGTAAGATATAGTCGGAAGAAAGCATGCCCCATGAATGGATCAAATATTCACATTACGGCAGATCCTGGAAAAAACCCAAGAACACTTAATCGACACCCACTATCTTTTCATCGATTTCATGGCCACATATGACATCATCTACAGGGACGAGCTGTATAGAGCCATCTCTAGTTTTGGCATCCCTGCCAAATTTGTCCGGTTGTGCAGGATGACCACGAAGAATTCACGCTGCTCCATAAAGGTTAGAAACAACTTTACAGCACCTTTCAATGTCAAAAAAGGTTTTGGACAAGGTGATGCGCTGTCATGTGATTTTTTTAACATCGTGCTTGAAAGAATAGTGCAGAACTCACACGTGATTTATAAAAAAAAAAACCGTTAAATGGATTTTTTTCAAAAAATATACTTCTTTGATATCACGTTACAATATATCATATAAAATAATTCAAGTCTCCAGCGTTTTTGGTTCGTAAGATATTTAGGGTTAACCAAAATGTTCACCTTTTTTTAAACTGCTATGGTAAAAAAAGCGCCATCGCAATTTTCTTGAGAGCTCTTTCTGCATCTTTCTGCCTTATTATCTGTATAACAAAATTTATTTGAAGTCGATATCCCTTCTGGTTCTTGAGCTATGGAAGACGAAAAAAACGTCGCGAACGTACGGACGTACGAATGTACGTACACACGCACGCACAGACATGTTGCTAAAAATCTTTTATTTGGACTCTATGGACCTTGAAACGTCGAGAAATGTCATAATTTTCAAGTTGACAAATCGGACCCATTACAATAACTTCCTATGGGAAGTTAAAAATAGCAAAATCTTTCGCAAAATAAAACTAAGGGGTGCGTTTTTATAAAGCTCGAAAGGTATTCGGTCTAAATCTGGTGCTTTGTTGTCTTTTAAACCGGATAACACTGTACACAATTCTGTTAATGAAAATTTTGAATCAAGAGCTGCATTTATCACGCCTGAAAAATGTTGTGTGTGCAGATCTATATTGTTTTCCATTGACAAAAGGCTACAAAAATAATCTTTGAAACAGTCTACGGATAAGATAGCACCAACAATAATTGTTCTTTTTTTAAGTGAATTTGCCAAGGCCTACCAATCCTTAGAGTTTCTTATATTAATAAGCTTATTAAGCAGAGTGTTTTGATATATAAGTTTTTTTTTCCCTACAAATTCTCTTAAAATGTTTGGCACTTTCGTTATATCTAACGCTCCACGAATCAATTTTGTATATCTGGAACACTCTTAAGCAAGTAAGCATCTTCCGTCTAGCGTTTGAGCACTGTGCGTCAAACCATTCATTTTTTGAATCCCAGTGATTACAATTTATATATGATGTAATTATAATCAACTTCATTGTCCCCATTTTAATTTGAAATATATTTATTTCATCTTCAACCTTAAATTCGAAATTTATATCAGATAGAGGTTGTTTGGAGTCGAAATAACATTCCCCACTAGCTCTGCCTCGCGTATTGCTGGAATCCATATAAACTTAAAATTAACAAAATAATTTTCATAACGATAACATTCATCTTCAACTATATTCAAGGTTTACAATAAAAAAGAACTATTATTGAGAAAACTATCTTTATATATGTTTTATTTTCATTTATTTCTAAAACCGCCAAATGGATAACCCTGTACATAACACATACGTACTATACATCTTCAATTTATAATTAGAAACATTCGAAATCAATCTTCGAACATGGTCTGTATTGCTCTGAACTCATTATGCTGTTGATGATGATGATGATTTGATTACAAACGTTTCAAAAACATCTTCAACAGAATTCATTTCAATTATGATGCATAACAACTGCAGTACATATTATGCACTTCTATAGTCTTGTAGTTATGTAGGTTACACGCTCTTTAAGGTGAAACTATGCGTTGCACCTCACACCTTGTGTCGTGCTGAGTCCACGTATATATTGTTAGGTATGCTATGTGTGCTATGCATAAATGCAATTGAGCAGGAACTGTAATTTGCCTTACTTTCATTTGAAATTCGGTAGTTAACTACTTCAGCATAAATACCATCACTGGTCCAATATTTCAATCTTTCTTATACTAAGAAAACGCCAAGGTAATTAAACAATAGGATGGTTTTTGGAATGTGTTTTGAGAAAAAGCGAGGTTAACTATGATTTGTACAAATTGCTAAAAGAATGGGATTGTTTATGAATTCAAAACATCGAAACACCAAGTTCATAAAATGTCAAATGTCAAACTTGCACATCTTTATCTATCTTAATCTTAATCTCAATTTATAACTTCTATCCATGTGTATATTTTGTGCGTCCGTTTCAATATACCAGTAATGATTGTTGGTGAAAGGAATTTCAACCTTCACATCTGTATTATCCTTCTTATAATGCCGTTCAAATAATCATTCTCAAAACAAACTCAAATGAATTATTCCAAGTACCTTAATTATTTCCAGAATGTGGCCTAAATGGAATAGCTCTAATTGTTTACGCGCACCATATAAATCTTAGGTACACCTCTATACACAACACAACCTCCATGAATAATTATACATCTTTAACTATGATTGCTATATCGATCACAAACGGATAATAGTTATATATACATCCTTACTGTAATGTATGTATTTGTATATAGAACAAAATTATAAATCATTTTTCAGGGCCGAATTTCTAGTTCTACAAATGAACACGATAATGCTGATATTCAGAATAGTTTAGTTTGGACTTATTTACCAAATAGGTTCTACATCACCATACACCGCGTGCCATGCTGATTCAGAGTTCCTACATATCGCCATCCAACGTCAGCCATAGCCATTCACAATACATATAGATTGTAGTACATTTGTCATTAGTTCGTCAGGATAGTACCATACATGTATATACAATCGTGTGTGGGTTCGTGTTGTTGTGTATGTTTTGTGTGTTAAGTGTTATCCCTTTAAATAGTAATGACAAGGAAGGACTATACTTAAGTGGTCATTAGCAGGATAACTTCATTAGATTTATTAGCATTTGAGAGCTTCCTATGTTATAGTTCCATAAATATAGCTATACCTAACCTAACCAATAGCTCATGTTTTATGAGAGCTTCGTGAGCAATATCACACTCTTGTTTGCCGATGTGATTTGTTTGTTTTGTTGGAATTTCTCTATTGTGTTTCAAAGGTCTCATATAATAATAATTTGACCTTTGATATTGGAATATTGTAGTTGATATTTCAATTTCACCAGGATGATATTTGTTTGTTTTCAGTTAAATAAAACCAATTATTAAGCAAGTTATAGTTTTGTAAATATAGAAGAGTTTGATTATAGACTTTCAGAGAAAAATGTATGGCTGAAAACATAGGCACTAGGTAAACATTTAGACCAAGCCTTATTAACTCCTTATAACTTACAAGAATACTTAATTTACACACATAAAATCATATGGGGTCATGTCCACAGTAATCGGACACTTAGTGGTTCGCTGTAAAGTAATCTTGAATTTTAAGAGAACCGTTGAACATGTCTACATTATGTTAATTGAAATAGCTCCTAAAACCCAAAAAGTTTATATAAAATAGAAGTTTATTTTTCAAAACTGAAAAATAAGTGAATTTCCCAGTAATCTAACACTCAGATCCTGAAGTCGAACGAAAGGTTTCCTGAATTCGAACACAAGATTTTTCCGGTGATGAAGAAAAATCTTTCAACAATAAAGAAACGCATTTGTTCAGTTTTTGGTATAAATTAACTGAATAATAGTTAAACTTTAATTTAATTTAATTTGATTAAAACAGAAACATAAAAATAATTTAAAAAAAAACATACAAACATAAATAAATCAGTTCATTCTTAAAAAATAAATTATATAAATAAAATAAACATTATCAGTCTTTAACTTTACGAAAAAAAATTACAAACGAAGTCTTCGTTTTGGGCCTCTCCAAATTTCATGTTGCAAAGATTAGTGCATGCTAGATGGAACCATTTGCTACAAGCATCACAGCCGATATTTTTTAGGCCATCTTCTTCTGCGTCTGTATCGAGCTCATCTTCGCATAAACACCGCAAGACTGCTTACTTCTTGTTTTATGTTCAAATTTCTTTTTTTGTTTTTTGTTTGTATGGAAAGTTTGTCATTTTTACGTTTCATCCTTAATTCCTTTCTAGCGTCGATATCGTTTTCTCGTTTTTGTTTTATTTTTTCTTGCTTTGCATAAAATTCTCTCCACTTTCTAGAAGAAATAGACATTGGTGGTCTACACCCAGGCAGTACTTCATTTCCTCGTTTTGTTCTTACAGGGTTTGGGTATTTTAAATGTTTATCAAAACTGGAAGAAGGGCTACTTAGAGTACCTACTACATTCTGACCTAACTTGGAAGACTCATGTTTAGACTTTGGTGTTCCAGGTGTTTCCTTCAAATCATTTAAGTTGTTCTGTTCGTTAGAATCAGGAGATGCAACAGGCTGATAAAGTGGATCCAATACTTCACCTAAAATAAAAGCTAGGTCTTCAACTAATAAACAAAAATATACCTAGAAAAACCTACCTATATCGTCAGAAACATGTTCTTCGACTAAAATTTGGTCTATCGCTTCATAAAGTTCGTCACTGTCTATATTTGAAAAGTTAGTGGGCATAGGAGACTTGTTGAATTCTGATAGCTCAGGATCAATGTTTGTATTTGTAGTTTCTATAGCATTATAATTAATGTCATCCAAAAGGATATGATCTTCAAGATCTTGGAACGAGTCAAATGTTAATTCCGGTTCAAAATTTTCAGAGGATTCAATGTTCTTTTTGGTATCTAATACAATTTTCAGCAAAAGTTCAAAAATCATTTTTTAGCAGTTCAGTCTTCAGAGAAGACAATACTTCAATAGTTGCGTCTTACCTTTGAATAGTTTCAGATTTCTCTTTGTCGAACAGGGTATCTGCGGTGACATGCTATAGTCTACGGCATTGGGATTAAATGGGTAAAATCCACATTTTCTAAAAGTGTTTCGGACAATTTCTGAACGATCTTTTTTATCCAGAACCATTTTGAGTACTTGGCAAAAATTGGTTTTAGTGATAGACTTATTTTAATTTTCAGGTCTACTCTGCCATTCCCGCACTGATAATTTGTAGTCACTTTTAAGACCTTTAAATGCTCCAACATCTGAGGGCTGCATGATGTGTGTTGTGTTAGGAGGAAGCGAATAGAGTATTATCTGGTTATTGGAACAAAGGTCACTTAAGGCCATTGACAAATGTGATTTATGACCGTCAAATAAAAGAAGAACAGGTCTTTCTATATTATTTTGACTAAGCCATCCGATGAAATCATTAGCTACATATTCGTAGAAGGTCTCCGATCTCATCTATCCTGTCTCTGACCGACCAATTATCCAGTCTTCTGGCATATTTGCCACAAATTTTGATGGTCGGTTTCGAAGGTATGGGAACACGATTTCAGGAGGTAAAGTAACTCCATTGGCACTAAATACTAAAAGAACAGTTAAATTTTCTTTTTTATTCAAGGATTTAGTGTCGTATAAATTTTTGAATCCCTTTGGACCTATAACTTTTCCGGTCTTTGGAGCCATACTAAAAGAAGTTTCGTCTTCATTAAAAATCCGATTAGGACCATTTAAAATATCAAAGTCCTTAATTTCCAGTAAATAGTTTTTTAGGTCAAGGAACCATTTGCGAATACTTTCTTCTGAAACGATTGCTCTGCTTTTTACTTATAGATTCGGAGACTCTTAAACTAAGCTCTTTATGTCGCTTTAGGAAGTTATAATACCACTTTTTAACCGGTCTGTCGTCTTTAAACGGAGTGGTTCGCTTTTCGTCCCTAACAATTTTTTGAACAACATCTAACACCTCTTTATATTTTTGGTGGAAACTTTGCAATATTTTCTGTTAAAACGGTAGACGGACCCATTCGTTTAAGTCCATCTTCACTCCTTCCTTTAATTTTATCGTAAAGTGTTGTAATGGGTACACCAAAAACATCATCAGCTGTTCGGAAGCTGATCTTCTTCTTTTCTTTTCATTTCGTCTTTAAATAGTTTTAAAATTAAATGTTTATAAGTTTCTTCATAAATGAAAATTCTAAAACTGTTCGAACAAAGGAAACTAAAATCCTTGATTCAAACAATTAGAAAAAAGCTGTTCGAATTTAAATGCCATTTTATTAATAAAAAAACCTTTGATTTAAAAATGTTTTTTTTTTGAAAATCGTTAGAGCGGTTTTTTTTAAATTAATTTTGTATATATAAAATTTTTAAATTTTGTTCTAAAAATATTTGTTTATGCAGTTGTTGTAAATATACGCTATAAATTTGAATTCCGTAAAAAAATATTGAACCGTTTTTGAGATTTAGAATCTTGAAAAAAAAGTTCAATATCTTTTTAAAAATCCAAACAATAAAAAATTGCAGTTTTGTTAATCAGATATATGATCTTATTCAAAAAAAAATGTATTGAAATCAGTTCATAAGTTGCTGAGAAAATTAAAAAACAAAATAACGGTTCTATGAGCGGTACCTTTCTTGAGCAATACGTTTTAAAAAAAAAAATTTTAGAGAAAATTAAAAAACAATTCTATCTGTTTGTTTTTGAGAAAATTCAAATTTTCGTTTTTTGACCAAAAAAATTGTATTGGGGCCACTGTTAATTTTAATCTTAAAAAAAATGAAAAAAGAACCTAACGCGAATCTGCTCAAAACCTTAACTTCCAAGTTTGAACTCAATCGACCCAATAGTTTAGGCTGTAGGAGCGTGGACAGACAGACAAAACAGACCGGACGGAATCGCGGGACCCACTTTTTTCGACTTCTCTAATATCGTATAATAACATGTTTGATTAAAATCTCGAGTTCGAAATTTGTTCCTATATGTCGCAAGTAAAAACTTTAAATAATATAATCGTATATTAATTTCCTTCTTTCGGCATCAATCTGTTAGGTGTCTGCTAGCTTGTTCAAAGCGCTGGTTTTCAAGTTATTGTTTTATGGGTAGGTTTTGTTTGACTGCTGGCTCTTATTTTCCTGTCTGGTAACATAGATTGGGTGTTTAGGCTTGCAGTGTTTATAAACAGATTTTAACCGGATTATCAACAACTTTTAATGCATATTAACAAATCTTATAAACTGTTTCTAATCGGCTTAGCTCTTAAAACTGCAGCTTCAATTTCAAATAAGAGTTGATGCTGAAATTGAACTCATTAATCAAAACCATTTTGTTATCACTAAAATATTCTTTGAATGACAAAGTGATTTTTAGAATTTTCAGCTTATAAGAAAAAATAACATTAAAAATGTTTCAACATTTCAATTTGTATATTATCGAGTTTTAAACATTTTCTCCTGCTTCACCCTATTAGTTCGAAAAAAACCCTACTGAACCGAAGGAGCTCTGCTCCTTCTTGTGCCATGACGTACCGATTGTACAGGAGTCACCTATCCACGGTTCGTCGTCTGACGTGGTAGATTATCGGAACTGCCAATCTATCCTGCATCACATCGTTTCTATCTAAGAAGAGGAATGCTTCTGGTGGAATGAAGCTGCTCAAGCGTGCACTCTCTTAATACTCATAGTTCTGTTAGAATGCCCCGAAAATTAAATTGTTTGTCGAAGACATAGCTCTTGCAATGTGAACTCGAACGAGTTTTATCACGAAACTGTCAATTATGTTGATTCGAGCCCTGATGTATAGGAGCTCGTTGAAATGTAATGTAACAAGTGTACAACTTGCTGGAAAGCAGCTTTCACCGCCACCACTTTTTTCGTTAGATCTTTAATTATATAAAAGTCATCCTCAAAGACGGCTTCTTCTAGATCTTTTCACGCTGGCCTAAGTACGCCTAGGTCGGAGGTGAGTTCATTAAGGAAATTATGCCAGAGACGCAGGAGATCGTAGTCAACTGACCGCGACCTTCTGAGAGCTGCCTACAGACAACAACTGGCACACTACAAAAGGATGTTGTACAAGGAAAAAGAAGCAAATTGGAGATCCTTTGCAGAGACTCATAGGGAGGATCCTTGGGGAAAACTCTATAGGGTTTGTCGGGGGGAGAAATCCACGAGGGCAGGAGCAATTAAAGAGGGAAGTCTGACCCACATCACGTGGAAAGGTAGTTTAGGGTCTTTGATGAGGGCTTTTTTCCCTAGGTCGAGATCTGGACACTTGGACGCCCCGTCGGCTGGCGGGCATCCAAGGGGTCCTGGATTAGATATTGAGGAAGAAGATGTTGCTATTTTTAGATTGAAGTCTGAGAAATCACATGGTTTTGATGGTTTAACTGGTGAGATGGTGAAAGCCATCTGGTCAGCGGTCTCTGATTATTTGCAGGTCGTATATTCAAGTTGCGTGAGGTTAGGTTATTTTCCGTCTGAATGGAAGTGCGCGAGGGTACTTCCACTTCTTAAGTCTCCGGATAAGATCAGGTCTGATCCTCGATCTTATCGTGGCATCAGCCTCTTTCCAGTACTTGGAAAAGTGCTGGATAGAGTGATGGTGAATAGACTCATGGAAGTGGTGCCTGAGCCATGTACATTTCAGTTTGGCTTCAAGCCAGGTCGTAGTGTCGTGGATGCCTGGTTGCATGTTCAAAACTGTAGTTTTTGTGGACTTCGAGGGCATTTTTGACTACCTGGACTTGAGCTCGGTTAGATTGAGGTGCTATTGATGAGGTGTCTGTTAGGGTAAAAAGAGAGTGTCCGCAGGGATCTATTGCAGTACTATTTATTTGGAACTTGATGGTGGATCCTCTACTAGTTGAGGTTAGCTCCAATTTTCACGGCGTTAAGTGTGTTACTTTTGCTGAAGACCTCCTCGTACTTGTCGAGGGCCTATCTCGTGCCGAGTTTGAAAGCCGGGGCACAGAGGTCATGTGCAGAGTTCGCTCCTGAAAATGTGGGTGTAGATCTTGCAGTGGATAAAACTGCCATGATGCTGCTCAAGGGCATGCTATCTAGGATTAGGCATCCAACTGTCAGGGCTGGAGGTGTTTCTCTGGTATATGTAACGCAAGTTACATACCTTGCAATTACATTTGGTAAAAGACTTAGCTTCCTCCCACATTTAAGAAGAATTGAGAATTAGGAATAAGGTATCGGCAGTGGTTCCCATTGTCAAAAGGATTCTGACCAAAGAATGGGACCTTTCTATGAGGGCAGTTAATACTGTGTATGAAGGGAATGGTAACTTTTGAGTTTCTTCCTGACATAGATCAGGCAATTAGGGTTTGGGACTTTGGTTTCTCGCTCTTCATGAGCTATTTACTCACAGGACACGGGTCCATGAATGCATTTTTGCATAAGAGGAGACTTTCGACAACAGCGGAGGGTTTCTGTGGGGTGGCTAGTGAGAATTGACACGTTATTGTAGACTGTCTCACTATTCATATATTAGAGATATCTCTAGTATGGGCGTTATTAGACATGATGATAATTGGGTATTCAGCGGAATCCTTAGTAATAGGGAAACTGCTGGGAACCTAGAGGTTTACGCAAAGTAAGTTTTTGCACGAAGAAAGGCTGTAGGTAGGTTAGCCCACTAAGTTATCAAGGTGGTAGTTAAGGGAAAAGAGGTTGAGAATACAACTGGTTGAAGTGACAATCTATCTTAGAGTGTGTAAAGATATATTTCTGTGTTTTGTGTGTATGTGTTTTTGCGTGGATGTACTTTGGGGTGTATTGGGCTTTTTATTTATTACGGATGAATAAATGTTTAGCTTGGTCTCATGAGTTGGCTTGGGAATCCCATTAAAGGTTCCTGGGTTGTGTATCATGGTGTCATTTCGATGTATTGGTGTTGCTATGCATTACTGCCAGTATTTAAATGGTGGTCGCGCAGAGCAATATGAAGGCTACCACGCCTTGGACAGTAAGGAGTCCATCTGGAAGTAACCTTCGCGGTTGCGAAGCTCCACCGGAAGCTATATTCTGGTACTACGGGAGCCCTGGTTTTTGTTGTTTCTAGTGTTTCAACGGAACGAATGGCATTCTAAGGGTACTATTTACCACCTAATTCCCTTAGTATGCAAGAGACATTAGATAGGCCTCGCTCTTAGCAAGGAGTGTAGTTCATACCTTACACATGACAATGAAATTGTACTGCAATAGTACTTGTACTTTCCTTCGGTGTTAACCAACAATATTCTTGGTTCCGATATTTTGGGTAGGCGCACCGTTAAATGAGTCCTAAACGGAAGGTGTTCACGTAAAACGTATCAATAATATCTGTCCTTAGTACGCCTCTGTTCTCTTCAGTTCCTTGGAGTTTCAGACACGGAAGGTCATTATCGTTCTTTTTCCTGAATATCTTGTTGAGCTTAGGGAACATACTAGGGTCACTCAAATTAACTGAGCGGATCTTGCTGTCCCAGTACTTGTTAATTGATAAACTGTTGTTCTTAGAAATAATCAAAAATACTTGGGATGTTTTCTAAGCAATTAGATGAAATTTACAAGTATTTATTTATCATAATTCTAACAAGAACAAAAAAATGGATTGGCCATGATAACAAAACACAATTCCACATTAAAGCCCGTTAGCTTGAAGTTCAAACACCAATTACGTGCAATCCAATTGGTGCATTCCTATTTTGTGTATTTCCAGTTAGTCATTAAGTACCCGCTAAAATATGCATAACAATTAATCAAAATTATGATTCATCAATTAGTTGCAAATTAACTTGCTGGTGAATTTGATTATACTCTGGTAAAACCTTATTCCTATTTGCTTTCAGAATGTAGTTGGTAGTTGTATAGTTTAAATGGCAAAATCATTGTTATCCTCGATGAGGTTAATAATTCATTTGAAACCACATGCACATATATAAAACTAAAATACTATGAATAAATAATACGAATAACTATAAATATATAATTCATATGAAGTGTTGTTATAAGTTTACTGTACATAGTGCTTAAGTTTACAAACAAATATTGTATGAATGATTACCATGATTTTAGTGTGATTGTTGGCTTAAGGCTTAACTTAAAGTCTTATTTGCTATAACCTACAATAATTCAAGGATTTCATCAAAATGACATTTATTTCTTAAGTATCAACAATTTGATTGTAAATAGATATTTTAGGTGTATTTAAAATATTTGTGTAAATGGATTTAATTTATATAATATAAATGTTTGTGTACTTAGCTATTGTGGCAAAGTCTTTGTCTGATGTGGTGAATTTCTTAATAAGTAATAGGATCAATAAATTATGAGGAAATATAAGTTTACTTTCTTGAATTATGCTCATATATGCTTTAATAGCATAAATGTTATTTCGTTTAAATAATTGAGAATACAAAACACATTTGTTGTTTGTTTAAATTGATTCCCATTACACAAAGCTTTGAACAATCCGTTTTAAATTAATAAGTACAAAAATTGAATGTAAGCCAATAAGAAGTTTCATTTTGATAATAAAAAAAAAATACTTAACATTGCTCAGGGGCGAACGCAGAAAAAAATTTCGGGGGGGGTTTCAATAAATATATGTTATATTATTTTTTTTATTTTAAATTTCAAGTGTTTTTTTTGCTTTTTTGGCACTATTTTATATATGTAGGTACTAATGAACATGTTTAAAAAAAAATTAAATATATACACATACATACTCGTATGTAGTTATCTACATATCATACATTTTTGGTTAGATATATACACAATATTTACAAAGTGAAATCCAAGCGCCTTGGTACTTTTGCCATAATGTTTAGTACATCCTCATAATCGATGTCTATTTCTTTGTAGATGGCCATTCATGAGTAAATACTTCAACAGTTCTTTTCATGTCTTCTTCATGAAGTTTGCAACATTTTTCTGGTAAAATATTTTGAATTTTGGAAATTGATTCACGATGGTCGAGGAACCGACATTTTAACTGAACCAACAAATGGTCCAAAAAAGGAACATAGACAGACCGACGAAAATATTCTTCCGGACCACCCGCATAATTGTCTCGTTTTGTCTGTTTGGCAATAATTCGTGGGACTACCAATTGTAAGCCCATTTTGTCAGCCAATTCCTTAGCTTCTGTAAATATGCTACCAAATCTTGTTTCGGAATTATGTCGCATTTCGACAATTTCTTCGTAAGGACGGTTGGCATATTCTACGCAGCTGCTGAGATCGCAATCTTTTTTTTGGAGAAGCTCACTAAGATTCAAAAGGCTAAAAATTGGCTGTATCACTGTTAAGGAAATAATAAATTGAGCATTTTGTATTGCTGTTAGTAAAGTGTGAGGTTTGACTCTACACTTTTCAAATTTTGTTCATCCAGGATCTCTAACGAACAGTGAATATGTTCATAAACGTAATAAAACAAACTAAGGGAGTTTAAATGCTTAACCCAACGCGTTTCGCAAAATTTTAAAAGCCGTGTTTGTTTTGCTTTTGGACAGGAAGCGGTCTTTTAAAATTGTAGCTGCTTTGTTTGAAATTCTAAACAAATTAACAACCTCTTTGATGGTTCCCACTACAAAATAATAATGTAACACAGATTTTGTCAAATTGCAATCTGATTTATTTGAATTTAATTGATGATTATGATGATGATGACACACATACTACGGCGTATGAGTACTTTCAGTTTTTTTTACAAAAAATAAAAACCTAACAAAAAACAATAAACTAAAAAACTTTTCAAAAATTAAAAATATTGTCTTCAAACTTTTTGTATTTCACAGAAAATATTGTTTTCGATATTCAGTAGTTTTTTGTTCAGTACTTGTACTACTTTAAATACAAACTCAATATTGTGTGTCTTAAATACAGTCAGAGTGTACGTACAGTGCCAGTAACAAAAATAGTACCACTAATACATTTTTCACCATAAGAAACATGGCGTAATTTTTAAGGACGGACGAAAGCAAAATTGTTTTGCTTGGAGGAAAATGATCACGCGGAAACAACTCAAATTTCACTCTCAAAATGGTAGGTCATGGAGGATAAAGCATAATGGTTTGGGCTTGCTTTTCCTATTATGGCTTTGAACCAATGTTGGATCAACACGTTTATATTGACATTTTCAAAAACATTATGCTATCCTATGAAGATCAAGAAATTCCGCTTTTGTCGGTCTTCCAAGAGGTTAAAGACCCAAAAATATGAGCAAGAAGGCAATTTGTTTGGTTTCAACTCCATTCAATAAATGTGAAAAATTGGCCAGTCCAGTCGCCTAATCTCAATCCAATTGAGAATGTGGTGGGCTGACTTATACAAAGCAGTTCCAGAAATGAAACCAACTAGCAACGAAGCACTGTGGGACGTAATAAAGGTCTCCTGGAAAAATATTTCGCTATAGAACATTCCAGGATATGGATCGATGACCAGGTGATGTGAGTTGGTAATAGCTAACAAAAACTTTGTCACGAAGTATTAATTTTATTTCAACAAACTATTTAGAATACAATTTTGTTGATTGTTTTTTCATGTTTTTTAAAGTAATAATTTTTTGTTAAGAAATGTAGCAGTGGTGCTATTTTTTCACCGGCTATTTTTAGAGTAGGTTTTGAAAAAAAAAGTTTTCGAATATATTATATGTATCTATGATTAAAATTTAATTTTTTTTAGAAGTCAGTTGTTTATTTTTCCATAGATATTGATTTAACTTTATTCTTAAAAGACAAGAAAATATGTTTTTGGTGCTATTGTTTTTTTAGCAGCTGTATACTGCAATATAAAAACTTACATTTCGGTTTTCACTGTTCTGTGACACCTCTAGTTTTTGCTTTTTTGTGGGGGGACTTTTTTCGTCAGCATTCGTAACTGTTGCACTTGTAGCATTTGTGTTTACTGTCGGTTTAAAAAACTTCAGAATATTATTTTTACTCATTTTACTCTAAGTTTTCAAAAACTAAATATAAATCAGGTCCAAATATCAAAAAATGCTAAAAAATGACTTGCTTTCACGATTCACAAAACAGTTTGACTTTGATTTCAAAGCTAAAACTTAATTTTCATATGCATTATGCATGTATATTTTTTTTCTATTTTCACAGTTCTCTTTTTTTTGTTTTCGCATTTTCAAATTTCCCGTAGATTGCTTGATTGAATTTTGAAATTGTAGCAAATTTATTCAAATTTTTCGTTTAACATAGTTTGAGAAATTAATTTTGTATCATTTCTGTTAAACAATAATGGATATTTGTTTACTGCACATATTCTGATATTTCGGAGGGGGTTTTAACCCCCAAAACCCCCCCCTGCGTTCGCCCCTGACATTGCTTATTTGTCAAAAAAGGCTAAAAATGTTCCACCAGTCTCACTTTTGTTGAGTAAGTGCTTCACGAATACGCACGAATTAAAATTTGTTTTGCTTTGCAAAATTTGTTTTGCTTTGTTAGTTAAAGAAAAAACTCCTATGAAAACCGTTTGGCAATATGAGAAAGCCAACTGGGACGGTCGCAATAAATTCTTCAGGAACTTTAATTGGTCACTATGCTTCCTCGATAGTGACGTTTATTCCATTCTTCTATTAATTCTTTGTGGAATGAAACATTTTATCCCGAACAGGGTAAAATCTATCAAACCCAAAGAGAACTCATGGTTTGATTCGAGCTGTAAAGAGGTTATTAGGATCAGAGATGTAAGTTTCCGTTGTGACAAAGCCAACCCGACTGAGGAAAACCGGAATAAGTTCAAACAAGCTAGAAAGACATGTAATGGTCATATTCGTCGAACCAAATTTTTGCATGATCAGAAATTAAGGAAAAAAATACTACAATGTCCCAAAGGTAGTACAAATTTCTGATCATGTAAGCTCGATTGATAAAGCCAATTTGCTTGCAGCACAGTTTGATGTTAATTCTACGCTACCGGAAAGTTTCATGAGTCCTCCTGTATCTCCAGAATTGTTCTGAAGAGGTGTTTCTCATCGCTGGCGTAAACGTTTTCATCTTTCTTACTCTACAGGTCTCTTTCCGAGCAGATGGAAAATAGCATTTGTCCAGCCTGTCCCTAAAAAAGGTGAAACCTCTTCTCCCTCAAACTATCGTTTAATAGCACTCACGTCCCTTCCTTCCAAGGTCATTGAAACGCTGATTAATTTTCAGCTTAAGAAATATCTTGAAGAACGGAAGCTTCTTAATAACCGTCAGTATGGCTTTCGTAGCAATAGGTCCACTGGTGATCTCATGGTTCATCTCACCGAACAGTGGAACAAATCTTTACATCGGTTTGGAGAAAGTAAGATTATTGCGCTTTATATTTCAAAAGCATTTGATACAGTTTGACACCAAGCTCTCTTATCGAAAATGCGTGCTTTTGGTATTGATGAATCTCTTCTTCGTTGGATTAGAAATTACCTTTCTAACCGTTCAATACAAGTTGTATTGGATGGTTACAAGTCTGAAATTCATAAAATAAATGCTGGTGTTCCCCAGGGCTCCTTTTTGTCTCCGACACTACTTTTTACATTCATAAATTATCTTATGTCTGCCACTCCTAATCCATTAACCTGTTTCGCCGACGACAGTACCCTCAGCTTCTCACACTCGCTTATAGATTCACATCCTTGTCCTTCGGATGTGGAACTTCAACTGCAGCGTAAGATAAGCTCATTAAATTCTGATCTTGACAGAATTGTACAATGGGGAATCAAAAACCGTGTAGAGTTTAATGCTTCGAAAACTCAATGCTGTCTCCTGTCGTTAAAGCGTTACACACCCCCAAAGCCACTATCTATGAGTGACACTTGCATCCAAGAAACTAATCAACTGTCAGTACTTGGTATGTGTATCAAAGATCACCTTTTATGGAACGATCATATATTTGATATTGCCAAAAATGCTGCTTAGGATTTCTCCGACGGTGCAAGAAATTTTTCACCCCTTCTGATCTGGCTGTAATTTACAAAGCCTTCATCCGTCTAAAGATTGAATATAATTCACATATCTGGGCAGGTGCCCTTACAAAAAGTTTAAATCTCTTGGATAGGCGAAAGAACTATAATCGAAACATTTACATCGCTAGACCACCGCCGCAATGTTTCATGCCTTTCGTTGTTTTATCGATATTTTTACAAACAATGTTCTGTTGAACTAGCCAGTTGCATTCCAACCCTTAAACAATTCAGCCGTAATCTTCGCACTTCCAAGAATGCTCATCAGTTTACCCTTGAGCTCAATTTCGGGCGTACTGTCAAGTATAGAGATTCTTTCTTAATCGCACATCGAGAATGTGGAATGCTTTAGCCAACTCTGTTTTTCCCTCCCATTTTGTTGTTCAGAACTTTAAGACCAATGTGCACCGGTATCTCCTTTTAAATCCTTCCCGAATTTCCTAATGCTCGCGCTGTGTTTAAATATAAACATATGAAGGGTACTAAGAACCCCTTGAGTGCCTGTAAATTATTAAAAAAAAAACAATTTATAATAACTTACTTAAGGTGGCACTATAGTCCTAGGGCTTCACCCAACAAACTTCTCGGTTCCTAGCTAGATGGGTGAGACTCAGTTTCATATGCAAAAAAACCAGTCCACTCCCTACAATTCTGACTAAGTGATATGATAACAACTTCAAAGCTCTTTTTTGTATGCACTTGCACTAGTTAAAATAGTAATTTCTGTATGGTTAGTGAAGTCAAGAAGGAAATATGTCTTCTTAAAGCGAAAATGAAAAAACAAAAACTTAATAAGGATGGAATTGTATATTGGTTTACTCGAACTTTTTATCACTCCTTTATTTATTAGAACCGCTTTAAATTTACGTTCGGCATCGTTAATTGTTTGATTAAATGTTGTCATTTACCAAGACTTTATGCCATACCCTTCATCACCTAGCAATATTGCTGAAGAATTATTATTCATATGACGGAAGTCGTGGACTGATCCTGGCCAAAAAACTTCAATTTTGTAAATATTTCCTCCGCTTTGCATGTAGCCTGTTCATATATTGAGTAGTACCATTTGCGGTTGGGGTAATGAAACTCATAATTACTGCTCCATAACGTTTGCGCTTCTTCTATTTCTTCAAGAAGTGTGTAGTGATATGGACAAATCAGTTGCAAAGTTTGCAATTTTCGTTGTGACTTGCTGTACCACCATAGATATCGTTGATTAACTGACACCAATGTTTTCACCAACACTGCTTTAAAATCCAGGATTTCTTACATAACGCAGAAAAATCCTCATTTTTTCTTGATGAGTCAAAGCACCACCGCGTGTTTCCAGGTTTGGGCCCAAAAATGTATTTGTCAATAATTGCACACCATGTTTCATTAAATCTATACAATTTTCGCAAATCATCACCAATTGGACATCTTCTATTTTTTTTTGTTTATCAACTGAGTTAGAGAAAACCTATCCTCAAAAATTTTTGAGATCGATCTTATGCAATCAAGAATTTGCTCATCTTTTTGCATATCAAAACTAGAACTGTCTCTTATAGGTAAAGCTTTCAACGAGTATGATATCAACACTTTGAGTTCGAAATCACAGATTGAGATCGATCTCAGTCTCTGTATTTTTGTTAGCATAGCACTCTAAGAAAGTTCTCAGAAAAGTGGGTAAAGAGCTTAAACTCATCTTTTTTCATATGACCCTATGGTTTCCATGTGTTCTACGTGCCCAGCCATTTCGGTCGTTAGACTTTTACCCTTCTGGCTAAGTCTACGTCGTTGTACATCCCGTACAGCTCGTCGTTCATCACGCGAAGAACTTTTCTCTCGAAATGACCCAAGGTGCTTTCGCTTTTATCCGCTTTTGATATAGCCCATTTTACTGCAACCATTTAGAAGGGCGGATGTGACAAAGGTCTTGTATAGCCACACTTTGGTTGCTCAAGAAATAACTTTACTACTCAATTGCTTTCTAAGCCCAAAAAACAGCAATTCTGCATTCATAGAGGAACCTAGGGAGACAAAGTTTTTAACTATACCTCAAAGTAACATATATATCGATAGTGACGTTTTGAGGGAGACGCCGGTGTAGAAGGTCCTTTGCAATTGATTTTTTTTTAAATAATAGCGCAGTTTTTAATTGTCAAATTTTAAAAGATGATGAAGTGTAAACTATTCAAAATTAAATCATATTACTGTAAACCATATTAAAATCGTAACTATACCGTCAAGATAATAATGCTGTTTCCTTACATTTTTGCTAAGTTAGACGTGCAAATATGCATTTGCGTCTGAAGTAAGACGTACAAATTGTTCAAAAATTGTCTTAAAGCTTTTTGAAATTTTTCGAAATTCTGAGGTCATGAGGTTTCTGATGGGCATGTGTGTTTTTGATGGCCATATTATAAGAAACGGTAGAAATTTAAAGGTCAAATTAATTTTATTACAGAAAATAAGCCATTTCTGGACATTCAAAAATTTGAGTGACCCCAGAATATCTCCCAAAACCAATGACGTTAATTACTTCTATTAAATTTAATACTATAACCAGTCATCTTTTTAGACGTGTGGTTTTAAATCTGGCAACACTTTTTGCAGAAATTTCTCTTTGCCAGCTGTCAATTGGTGTATAGTCAGTTTGTTTTTGCATTTTATATTAAGTAGACTTATTCCTGAACAATTTATTTATACCGCATTATCTCGCATCGTGAGCCGGGACTATTATTTGTAGTGTTATGTAAAGTTGCGTCCGGGTGGACCTGGGCCTCAACCAACATGAGTCTCCAGACAGCTCGGTCCCAAGTCTGTCTTTGGTTTCGCGCGACGCCTGAGTCGCGGTTCTCCTCTACTGCGCTGTCCCTCGGGATTGAATTCGGAGACCTTCCGACCTGGAGCATTGGAGCCCATTCGCTCTACATGACCCAGCCATCTTAGTCGTTGGACTTTAATCCTGTTAACCAGATCAGTGTCACCGTACAGCCCGCACAGTTCGTCGTTGTATTTTCTCCTTCATACCCTATCTATGCAGAAGGAACTAAAATTTACCCGATTTTTTTTTAACATCCTTTTTTTTTGTTTTGTTTTATAATAAGCGCACACTCGACGGAATATATTACCCTTATTATGTAGAGCACTAGGAAGAGGAGAGAGGGTTTAAAAGGAGATGTCAGTGCACATTGGTTTTGAATTCCTGAATATTGCAATGACTAGAAAGACAGAGTGTGGTAAGGCATTCCACATTCGCATAGTACGGCTAAAGAACGAATCTCTTACTTGACAGTACGACCGAAGATGGGCTCGAGGGTATATTGATGAGCATTCCTAGAAGCGCGAGTATTATGGTTGAACTGGCTATTTCTCTAGAGCATAAACCATTAAAATAACGGTAAAAGAGGGTGAGACAAGAAACATTTCGACGATGTTCAAGTGACGTAAATGATCTTATGATGGTAATATCACCAATCAATCTAAATGCTCTACGTTCAATACTATCCAAGAGGCTTAAGTAAGTTGCAGGAGCACCAGCCCAGATATGGGAGTTATACTCAAGCTTTGGACTTATATAAGTCTTGTAAATCACAGCCAGATCAGAGGGGGAAAAAAACTTCTTGCATCGCCTTAGAAAACCCAAACATCTTGCGACATTTTTGGAGACATCGCGTATGTGATCGTTCCACAAAACGGTGGTCGGTGATACACATACCAAGAATATCGAGATGTTCAGTTTCCCCGATGCAAGTGCCACTTATGGATAATGGCAGGGGGTGTATATTTCGCTTTAACGATACAAGACAGCATTGGGTTTTCGAAGCATTAAATGACACGCGGTTTCTGATTCCCCATTGTACAATGCTGTTTAAGTCGGAATTTAATGAGCTTATCATATTTTGTCGTTGGAGTTCCACATCCAAAGAAGATGGGTGTGAATCTGAAAACGAATATGATAAGCTATCGTCAGCGAAACAATGTATTGGATTAGATGTTGCAGACAGAAGATCATTAATAAAAATGAGAAAGAGTATTGGTGATAAAACAGAGCCCTCGGGCACACCAGCATTAATTTTGTGGTTTTCAGACTTGAATCCATACAGTACAACTTGTATTGAACGATTCGAAAGGCAATTACTAATCCAATGAAGGAGGGACAAGGTCTAGGCCTCAGCGCCATTAATGATAACCGGGATGATGAATGTCTTTTAGATGCTAGAGAAGAGACTTTACTACTCAATTGCCTTCTAAGTCCAAAGATGGACCTACATGCAAGAGTTATTCCTTGTTTGATTTCAGCCATGGTGTCGTTGTCTGAATTTATGGCAGTTACAAAGTCCTCAACTACCTCAAAGTTAAAGCTGTCCATGGTGACGTTTTGTCTAAAACGTTGTCGTTCAATGTCCTTTTTTGATGACAGCATATACTTGGTCTTGCCCTCATTGACCACTTAACCCATCTTCTCCGCTTTAATAGCAATGCTCCATCGTCATTCTGCACAAACGGATAAGTTTGACAGGGATGCCAAAACTAGACATTGCTCTATAGAGCTCTTCCCTATAAATGCTGTCATATGCGGCTTTAAAATCGATAAAGAGAAGTACCTGAGCTTTTGTGTATATTTGGTCAATGGTGGACTTTCCTGGTCTGAAGCCACTCTCATAAGGACCTATCAGGTTGTTGACGAAAAGCTTTAGACGTTCACATAATACGGCGGAAAGGATTTTATTGCATGATCAGGAGTATGATGCTCCTGTAGTTGGCGCAAGTAAGAGGAGGATGTTCAAGTGGTATACATGCGACACAATCATATACAAGAGGACACAATCGTCGACAAGTTTTTCTAAAAACTTACTTCTGTCTATCAGCTTCTATCGTCTGATATCGAGTCCCTAATACCTTAACTGGAGATTGTTTTCTAACCACAGTGGAAAGTTGGTGGGCAGCACTAAGCCACCTTTCCTTATCCGGATGGCAGTGTATGGAATCAACGGTGCCGTCTACAGTTCGAGAAAGGTTAAACTACTTAGTATAAACACCTTTTAGGGCTTCTACGACATGTTCGGAGCCAAGGCCTATTAAGAGCGGTTTGCCGGCTCCCCGTCCTATTAGTTATACTAAGAATTTGGCCCTTCAAGTTGGGGACTGTGCCGTCGGGGTGACTTCTTGACTACGTAAAAATATCCTGGTTGCGAGGCACCAACAAGCTTTGGAAACTATTTAACGTGCACAAAATATTGACATACTGGCACGAATGGGAAGCCTTTTCATACATTATTTTAAAAGAGAAAATCTTTGATATTGGTAGAATTTTGCCAAAAATTACTTTTATAAAATTTATTACAAAAGGAACTTTTTAGTACTTTTACGAAAAAGACCTCTTGCTATATTATTCCCATACAACACGCGATTAATTCGGGTAACTTCGATGGCACGTTGACCCTCAGAAATTAATTAATTTAGTTACAAAAATATACAACACGCATGTTTTTTTTTCTGTAAAAATTTTGACAAAATTTTTGCGAGAAATGTTCTCATCAAATCTGTCAATTAAGATTTTTGATTGTCAAAAAACTCTCTTCATGCCCCCTCAGCATACCACACACAAAGCTTATAGCATTAGTATACTCTTATTTACAAGTCGAGTATAGTATTAAAAATTATTACTTTCCACTTCCTTTTATTATTCAGATTTGCATGTGGGCCCGGTCCATATAATAATACGCTTGTTAATTATGTATTTCCGATTCGTTCTTCAATTCCATCCACTTAAAGATTCCGTAGAACTTCTTATATGGGATCATCATTTTTGTATATATCACAGAAAAAACTACTTCATGATACATTGCAATGAAGGAATCAAGAATTTTCTACATTTTATACATGATATATATCTTGATGTCGTCCGTCGTCGTTGTCGTTGTCATCGTCGTCGTCGGTAGTCTCGGAACAACTATGACCACCATCCACACCGCATCAAACTGAGTCTCCAGCTTCAGCTACTGCTTCAGCCTGAGCCCCTTTTTCATATAATTAATTCTTTGACATTGTTGGCATTTGACAGCAAAATGAAAGTGTACATCATCCTATACATTCCTATAACTACTACCAACATATATGACCCTAGAATACGTTAACCCCGGAGCACGCATCCCTCCCCCATCAATGGATGTCGCTGATATAACTGCAATTGTTGTTTTTGTTCCCGCACATACACAAGAACCTTCGTTGATTGATTTCAATTTGAATTTAATTCGGTTAAGAGCTCACTCGGACTTCTACTCTTATGAACTGTACACGATATGTAGGTACATTTATGGGCTTTGAAGACTTTTTTTCTTTTTTTTTGTAGTTCGTTTGGAATTCGAAAACGTTCATAGCATACAAATATACACTTTGGACATATTATATTTTCAAGTTATTGCTCAACAATGCATTAATATAATTAAATTATAAAGTGGACATAACTGAACGAATTAAGTTATAAACACTTCGAAAGTACTTCTACGAAAGATTTCGAATACAATTTATTTCTTGTATTTGAAGTTGTGAATAGTTATGTTTGTATGTATACATAATGTGATTCTTTTAACTCTGTTCTTTCAATACTTACATAAGTAAGTTGCTAGAAAAGCGAATAATACAAGATTTAATTTGAATTGATGGAGCAGTTTTTGAGAATCCAATTTAAAATTTCACACTTAAAGAAGTAAGGCGTGGTGACTGCCATTATTAATTAAATTATACTTTTCCTAAGGTTTATATTGCCTTAGTTCGCATCCGTTTTCGAAATAAATCTATCACGTCAGGTTGAGAGCACCAATCTCATAATTTTGTTAGCCTTTTTGAAGCTATATAAATTCGTGGAATAGTTTGTTTTTCAATAAAATTCATAATAAATTTATGAATCTAGAGGCCATAGAAATTGCTTGTCCACTTATACACATAAGAGGAAAGAGGAAACCACAATGGTTGCGCCTCAGAGCTTGACTCGCTCAGGAAAGAATGCAGGAAACTTTTCAACCGGGCCAAAGCCGAAAGACTAGCCTCTCACTGGGACTCTTACAAAGAATCCCTTAGAATCTACAAGAAGGCACTAAGGAAATCCAAGCGATCTTCTTGGCGATCCTTCTATGGCACGATAGAAGAAACTTCTGAAGCCTCTTGGTTACGGTCTTTCAACTAATCCAGCTATGCCAAGCTGCTTGAAAAATACAGACGGCTCCTGGACAAATTCAAGTCATGAATCGCTGATCTTGTTATATACGTTCAAGTTCAAATACAACATATCCACAAGGTCTGATCACAAAGGATAAGCTACCATTAACTCTCAACAGCTTCAAACCATTTAAATTGCAACAATCCTTGAGGCAATTTTTACCAGCTGTCTTTACCTGGTCCATGTTCCTCGGCATGGAGAGAAGTTAAAGTTGTTTTTATACCCAAAGCAGGTAAATGCTCCCAAGTCAATCCTAAAGATCTACGACCTATAAATCTATCATCATTCCTTCTTAAGATCTTGGAAAGATTGATTGATATCCATTTAAGGGCACGTATCGATACAAGACTTCTGTCTTCGTCTCAACATGCTTACTGTAAAGGTTAATCGCTGGAAACAGCGTTACACACTTTAGTACGCACCATCGAATATTTCCTCCATAATAAAGAGTTCACTATGGTTGCTTTCCTTGACATCGAAGGTGCTTTAAACAACGTGGACACATCTGCAATCACATCTGCACTAACATCTCTAAATGTTAGTTAGGAATTCGCTTCGGGAGTTAATTCATTTAATGCTTACTAGCAGAAGAATAATTAACTGAAAACTGGGCAACTCTTCTAGTAGACGATTCGTTATTAGAGGGACACCGCAAGGTGGTGTTCTATCCCCTTTACTCTGGAACCTAGTGGTGAAAGAAATCTTAACTAGTCTGGATGAGGAAGGTTTCAGAGTGAAAGCCTATGCGGACGACCTTGCTATAGCAGTTGCAGGAAAGCATCTTAATATCCTAAAAGAACTCTTATGAAATGCCTTGGATAGACTAATACTTTGGGCTGATCGGTGTGGACTGTTTGTTAACCCACACAAAACCGATCTGGTCTTATTTTCGAGGAGATACAAAATTCCATTTGTCAATCCTCCCTTTATCAAAGGAATCCAATTAAAATTCTTAGACGAGACTAAATACTTGGGTCTTGTCTTAGACAAAAATCTAAATTGGAAACGCAACGTACAGGAAAGAGTCAAAAAAGTTATTGTAGCTCTCTTTGCTTGCAAAAAAGCTATTGGTAATAAATGGGGTTTACAACCCAGAATCAAGCAATGGCTATACACATCGTAAATCAGACCGATTTTAACGTACGGTGTGGCAGTATGGTGGACTGCTTTAGAGAAAGGTATAAACAGGGATAAGTTAAATAAAGTCCAACGTTTAGCCTGCCTATGTATAAGCGCATCGCTTCGCACGACCCCGTCTGCGGCACTGGACACCTTGCTTCACCTTACACCTCTTGACATATTTAGCAAACAAATAGCAAATTTCTGGACTCTGTCTCTACAAACTCTTTAACAGTCCATAACTGTCGATCATCTCTAATGGAGATGGCGCAACAGTTTAATATTCACCTTTGCTGGGTGCCGGGCCATAGAGGCATTCCAGGTAACTGTAAGGCAGATGATCTCGCCACGAACTGTACAGTACAGTCCATGCTACCACGTTTGGCAAGTACTGGAATACCAATCGCTACTTGTAACTGCTGCTAATGCAAGACGCTGTGAGGAGGGCAGGCACCAGGTGGAACAACATCACCACGTGTCAAGTCACAAAAAACATCTGGCCAATACTGGATATAAAACGTTCAAGGTGCTTGCTCTCTCTAAGCAGATCGCATATAAGCTCGATAATAGGTGTCATAACCGGACACTGTGTAATATAGAAGCACCCCACGAGACTAGGCATATTCTCAAATGACTTTTGCAGAAGCTATATGGACGAGGAAGAGGAAGAAACGGTTCTTCATCTTCTCTGCACATGCCCTGCTCTAGTTCGAAAACGCAAGAATTGCCTTGAAGAATTCTTCTTTAACGATCTAATTGATTTTAATCATATCGGTACAATCAGCCTCTCACGTTTCGTAAGGGACTCAAACTGGTTCCATTGACCTTAGGAGGAAGCCTCAAGATTCATGTGGTATCACAAAGGGCTATTAAACTGGCCTAAGTATTTCCGTTTCCACTATAACCTAACTTAACCTAACCTTGAGGCCCTATCTTCAATATTTTCATTAAATAATATCGATACCTTAGTAATCTATTGTTGAAAAATTTCTTATTAGTTTTAAGTCTTCACTTACCTTGGAGCTCTAGGGAGCACTTAAGAAAAAAGTTTTTGTAATGCTTTTTTGATGTTCAAATGGTAGACATGTGCATTCAAGAGGACAATAGCGTCCACAGGTTTTCTCAAAAACCATCTCTTTCTATCAACTCCTTTTCTCACCTCACATCGGTAAACATTGGGTGGGTAGTACTTTAACTAGAGATTGGGTTCGAAGCCAAGAGGAAAATTGTTAGGGTTAGTAAACGAAAGAGTAGATAGGTGTTTCCACTAAAGCACCTCTCCTTATCCAGATGGCAGCGGAGAAATTCCTGAGATGGAATCAAAGGTGGCGTCTACAATTCCAGTGAGGTTGATATACTTAGTGAACAGCTTATAGGGCTTCTACGACATTTTTGGAGCGCAGGCCTGGAAGGAGCGGTTATACGGGCTCTTGATCTTGGAGCTTAATCTAGGACCTAGTCCTTCAGCTTTAAGGTAGTGCATCAGGGTGATTTACTGACTGCATAGGGAAACCTTAGTTGCGTAGCACCAACTAGCTTCGGATACCGACTTATTTACTGTTGATAACACAGGCAAACAAATTAAGGACAACGAACTTCGCACATGAAGGTCGAATGTAAGGTCCTTTAATAGTCCATGTGCAGCCAAAGATTTAGCGGTGGCTCTAAAATGCTATAAATCAGACATCAACGCTATACTAAAAAAATACGATGAGATAGGCCGGAAAAACAGAGGAAAAACTGTGATATTTGCCATGGTTACTGCTACCGAGAAAACCAACAACGCTTATTTGGATGCGGATTTGTTATTAGTGCCAGACTGAGGTAACAAGTCTTAACCTACAGATGCATTAACGAACCCCTTATGACCATCCTCATTAAGGCTAACTTTAGCAAAATTAGCCTAAAATGCGTGCACGTCCCCACAGAAGAGAAAGATGACAACGCCAATTAAATGTTCTTAGAGCTCTCGGACAAAATATATGAGCAGTATTCCAGCTGCGATATTAAAATTGTCCTGGGCGAATTTAATGCCAAGCTAGGAAGGGAAGACATTTTTGGTGGAATAATCGGGAAAAATAGATTGCACGACAGCACTTCCGACAACCGATTCAGGCTCATAGATTTTACTGATTGGTGAAACGTCATGGTCGCCAATACGCGTTTTCCAAACCTCATCATAGACAAAGGATCTTGAAGTTCTTCTGATCAATCTACCGTCAACCAGATTGATTATATTGGCATCAACGCTGGAAACTAGTCCAACATCAAAGCAAACCTTTTTGGCCAAGGTATCACTTTGAGTTTTCAGACCAGTAGCAACATTGCCAACTTCTCAGGAGTAAAAAAAGAGAGCATAAGAAGCGCGCAGTCGAAGATATTGAGAGGTTAAAAAAAAAATGATGTTCGAAATTAACTGGTGCATCAACGTCGATTCGAAGACTGCAAGGACGAAAGTGGAAACATTATAGTGGAACCGCAGTCAATGCTGAGACGATATGGAAGGAGCACATCTGCAAACTGTATAACGACGACGACGAACCGAATTCCGCTGTCAGTCAGGATGACCTATTTAACATAGACCACGTAAGCCAACAATCCCAAAACTAATAAGGACCTATCAGGTTGATGACGATGGGCTTTAGACGTTCACATATTACGGCAGAGAAGATTTTATAGGCGATGTTAAGTAGACTTATTCCTCTATAGTTGGTGCCGTTAAGAGGGTCTCCTCTTTTCAGGATCGGGCAAACAATACTGAGGTTCCATTCATCGGGCATGCTTTCTTCCGACCATATCTTACAGATAAGTTTGTGCATGCTCCTAACCAACTTATCTCCAGCTGCTTTAAAGAGCTCGGCATTCAAGCCATCTGCTCCAGCGGCTTTATTAGACTTCAGCTTAGATATGGCAATCTTTACTTCGTCTAAGTCGGGAGGACGGGATTGTTGGCTTTCTTCGTCTATGTTGAATGGATCATCCTACCTGACAGCGGAATTCAGTTCGTCGTCGCCGTTATACAGTCTGCAGAAGTGGTCCTTCCATATCCCAAGCATTGACTACGGTTCCACTATGATCTTTTCATTTCGTCCTTGCAGCCTTCGGTTCTTGGTTTATGTACCTGTGAAATTCGTTTTACCTGTTCATAAAACTTTTGAACTTCAATCCTGCTTTTAAACCTCTCAACATCTTCGACCACTCTCATACTCTCTCTTTTTCCTTCTGAGAAGTCGGTGTTCCTCTCGCCTCTTCTGCTCATAGAGCTCATGAGCAGTTCTCGTCCTTTTATGCAGTGGCACTTTGCAAGCCTGTTGTTTGGCTGCATTTGCCTGCCGACATTCCTCATCAAACCAGGGGTTCATTGTTGGTGGCTGTTTGAAACCCAGCACATCAGAGACGACTTCTCTGATTTCATCTTAGCAATGTTGCCACTGGTTTTCGATGCATTGTGTTGGCGGCAGAGAACTTCGAGAGAGGTTACTTGTAACTCGGTCGGAAAAGGATTTGGCGATCTCTTGCGATTGTAGCCGTTCGACGTTGTATCTTCTCCCAGCACCTCCCTGTTTTGCCTTGGGTCTGGAAATCCGAAGTGCTACCTTAGCTACAACGAGGTAGTGGTCCGAGTCGATATTAGCTCCTCGGAAAGTTCGTACATCCATAATGCTGGAAGCGTGTCTGGCGTCGATCGCAATATGGTCAATCTGGTTGACGTTAGATTGATCTGGAGAAGTCCAAGTTCCTTTGTGGATGTTGAGGTGTGGAAAACGCGTGCTGGCTACCATGACGTTTCGCCCCGCAGCAAAATCTAAGAGCCTGAATCCATTGTCGGAAGTGTTGTCGTGCAGGCTGTTCTTCCCGATTATTCCTAGCTTGGCATTAAAATCGCCCAGGACTATTATATATCGTTGCTAGGGCACTGCTCATATGTTTTGTCTAAGAGCTCGAAGAACATATCTTTGGTGTTGTCGTCTTTCTCTTCTGTGGGGCGTACGCGCATATCATCAGGTCATGCGGCGCTCATTGATGCACCTATAGCTCAAGACTTCTTGCCTAAGTCTGGCTCCGATGACGAAGCCGCATCCAAATAAGCGCTGTTGGGTTTCGTGGTAGCAGTCACCATACTAAATATGGCAGTTTTTCATCCTCTTTTTGCCCGGCCTATCCCATCGTATTTCCTGGATGGCGGTGATATCTGCTTTATAGAGGTCTAGGGCCTCCGCTGATTCTTCGGCCGCACGTGGTCTGTTAAGGGACCTAACATTCCACGTGCATATCTTAAGTTCGTTGTCCTTAATTCGTTTGCGATGGTTATCAACAGTAAATCCGTCGGTATCCGAGGCTTGTTGGTGCTTCGCAACTATGAAAGCTTTTACGTGGCCAGGAAGTCACCCCTACGCACAACCTCCAACCTGGAGGGCCAGATCCTAAGTATAACTCCAAGGATTGGGAGCTGGATAAAACCACTCCTTATAGGCCTGGGCTCTGAATAAGTCGAAGAAGCCCTATAAGATGTTCACTAAGTATTTTAACCTTATTGGAACTGTAGATGCCACCGTTGATTCCATCTCTGGAATTCCTCTGCTGGCGTCTGGATAAGGAGAGGTGCCTTAGTGGAAACACCTCTCCCCACCTCTCTCGTTTGCTGTCCGCAACAACTTTTCACTGGGGTTGGAACCCAATCTCCAGTTAGGGTACTAGGCACCCGATGTTCACCACGGGGAGGTGAGAGTAGGAGTGGATTGAGATCTTATTATATTGTAATAATAATAGACATGTAGTCTTTTAAACGACTGGTCTTAGTTATTCATCGAAAAGCTTCATTCTTTATTTTAAACATTTTGTTCTGCTGTAAAGCCTGCAATATAGTTTTAACCTTCAACCTTTCATTGAGAAAATATTTGGTCAAAAATGACCTATTCAAGATCTCAAGAGTCACTTAAGTTTTAAAATAAAATACAAACAAATTTAATGAATAGTGAAATGAAATGTTGATGTACGTAGATTCTAAAACTGCTATTATCCTTGATGCTTTAATGCTAACTTCTCTTATTTTATTCTATGGTTACATTCCTTTTTAATGCCATCTTATCCACAAACATTAAATAAAATGTTATAAGGAGCAATGCCAAAAAGATGCTTCTCTTTATACAAGAAACAAGATCAAAACCATCATTTAGCAAAGGCAATTTGGCACACAAGTCTTATGAAATAGATATGACATTCAAATATTCAAATTCAAAATTATTATTCCTTTATTCGTTCCTTTGTTCCTTTCGCTCAAGCAGGTCCTTGTGTGTTGATTTTACCTTGAACTTTTAACCAAGCATGATAACACCGTGAAATGAAGTATTCAAGACATGATTGCTATATTATAAGACATAAGTTTTATTTAATCATTTTAGTCCTTTATCTTGCCAAAAAAGACGAAATATTCTACGTATGTAGATAAAGCCAAGAAGTATCTAACAGAACAAACACGAATACGAACATTAACACGAACACGTACCGTACAATGCTGCTCTATACTCGTATATCCTTTTGTCTATGAAGTGTCAACGTCTCGCCTGTGATTCATTTTGTGACGACTTTTAAGAATTAAGTCATTGAGATTATAAAGCTCCAGATGGAACATAATGATATGCATAGCATATGCTAAGGATGAATGTGGGTATATCGTCGTCGTTGTTTTTCACTGATGGAGAATGGTGGCGCGGTTTGAAAAGTTTCACATGGAATTTTAAGTCCTTTTTGCTTTGCATATGAATATCTATAAATTGGGTGTGGATGGGGATGTGGAAGTGGTTGTGTGACGGCTGGCGGGTGTTTGGAGGGAGTAGGGAGTGTTTTTTTTTGGTTCCCATAAAGAAAAAGGATACTTTAAAATTTCTCGCACACTTAACACGCCTGATAAAAGTACATCACAGCAACAGCAGCAGCCAGTAGCAGCCAGCGCACCAACTCCTCCAATACCAGCCCTTTCAAAAATGACTTTATAATGACATTAAAGCACACAAAATGGGACATTTTCATATTTTGTTGATGTTGGGACTTGACTTTGGCTTGGGATGGCAATGGCGCATATGGTTTGACAGATTGAAATGCATGACTTTTGGCTAAAAAAGTTTTGAATAAATGTTGTTTTTTGAGAGTGTAGGCAGGAAATAATGGTTTTTCAAAAACTTTTGACTGGATACGAAAAAAGAGATGTTTTTACGAAAAGTATGTACATAGGTTAGATATGTGTGTTGTGTTAGGTAATATGATATTGACATATGGTTTCGTGACCTTTTGTTCCATCCACCGAGTATGTGATCATTTGATTACTAATAAATACTGCTGTCAGTATTAATCTGTGGAAAACAAAATTTGTTTATTTTATTCCTCCGCTAAACAGGTTGGTGTATTGTATAGGATTTTTAAAGTCTAATAATTATTCAAGCTTTTTCATCATACAAATTTCGCTTATACTTACCCTCATGTACATAAGTTTTTATGTTTTTGGAAGAGAGAAAATAATATTTTTGATAAAATGCAAAAGTCAAGATTAAAAGTTTGTTCTTGTATCGCACAAGTTTTTCCCTTAATAGTTTACAAGTTAAGTTTTTCGTAAGAGTTTTTCGGTGTTATTATGTGTGCAGTGTGCACTTTGCAGTGCCTGTACACACTAAAGGGATTCAAACTTACCTAAGATATTTTCAACACTCTTTGGAATTGGGGTGCGCGAAAAAATAATTTAGAAAAATCGATAGAGGTGCCTTAATTTTGGAACGTGTTTTAAATTTGACAATAGTGTAGTTGGGTGAGGTTACTTTTCACTTGTGAGCGGCAACTGATGCGCGGTAGTCCTCTACTGCGCTGTTAGTCGTTGGTCCTCTAGCCTTCTGGATAAGTCTACGCATAGCTCGTCGTTAAATCTTCTCCTCAACCCCACCCCTATGCATATACGGGACGTAGATCACGCGAAGAACTTTTCTCTCGAAACAACCTATCCGATTTTAACATAGTCCATGCTACTGCTCCATATAGTAGGACGGGGATAATGAGGGTCTTATATAGCGACGCTGTGGTCCCTCAAGAGGAGGCTTTGCTACTCAATTGCTTTCTTAGCCTAAAGAAACAGCGGTTAGCAAGTGTTATTATTCGATTGATCTCAGCGCTGTTATTGTTTTCTGCATTCATAGCGGAGCCTATAGTTAGACGAATTCCTTAACTACCTCAAAGTTACGTCTGCCGACGGTGACGTTTCGACCGAAGCGTCTATGGAGCAGGGCGATTTCTGAATTGTCATCCTGCACAAACTCACGAGTTTGGCAGAGATGTCAAAACTATGCGTGCCTCTTAACAGCTCATTCTTGTAGATGCTATCAAATGCGGCTTTGAAATCGATGAAAAGATGGTGGGTGTCGATTTTGTTCTTGGGTTTTTTCGATGAATCTGCCGTAAAGTGAATATTTGATCAACTGTGGATGGTCAAAAACCACGCTGATAAGGAGCTAGCAGGTTGTTAACGATGGGCTTTATATGTTCACATATTCCGGCAGATAAGATTTTGTATGTGATGTTAAGTAAACTGATGCCTCTATGGTTGGTTCAATTAAGAGGGTCCTGTTTTTTTTCAGAACATATAAAAGTTATGTCTTGATTAAGTGAGATGACAATAATTTATAACAAATATCAGTAATTAAAAAACGACATTTAAAGTTAATAAATTTTAGTTTTAGCAATTGTTAGCTTGACAGCAATTCTTATTTTGACAATCTTATTGCACATGTTATCAGCTTAATATTTTGAAGTGTGATCCATCATCTTGACGTTTAGCAGACTCACAGGGTGATTAATTAAATTAAAGAAAGTCCATTTTCTTTACATCCCCCCTTCCGGAGGACAAATTATCTGCCAGATTTAAATTTTTTTTACATCCTTTCTATTCATTGAAGAAGCTGGAATCAACTTTGACATATGGAAAAGATTGGATACTGATTTCCTATGGCCAGTGCTTATTCTGTGAATGGAGTTTGACATCTTTTCGATAATTTTACATGGTCCGATTTTTAATTCTTTAAGCTTTTTTCTATTCAATTTGTTACCATTTTCAAAAAATACCATGTCACTTATATTGAAGTCAAAGAGTATTCGGTTTTTATCATTAATCCGTTTGTTGTAATTGTGAGACTTTATAGTATTCTCTAGGGCTAACTTTTTGTCTCGTTTCCAATCCTGCTCGGAGTTTGTTTTCCTTAGTTCATTTGGCAATATTGTAAAATCTGAACCATCCATCAGGTACGAAGGTGCAAATCCATTCACAGAATGTTCAGTTTCATTGTATTTTTGTGTGCACATCTGTACTGCTGTTGTCCAAGTTAACTTTTTCGTATCTTTTTCGTTGATTTTGCTTTAACCTTTCATTCAATCCATTAGAGAAAGGACCATGTACAGCTGTGACAAAAATGTGTATATTGTGACCGTGCAAAAAACTTTTTGAATTTCTTAGAATTTATCCCTCGATATTGATCTGTCAAGACTAGACCGATTGCGTTTTTTTTGTTGTATGTTTCCAACGAGCTTAATGAAATCGTTTGTTCTTTGCGTTTTCGATGTCAGAATGTAAGCTTTTCTCGTAAAATTGTCGGTTAACAGGTGAAGGTATTTTTTTGTTATTCTAGATCCTTCAAAGTCCCCTATTGTGTCTATGGGCACAATTAAGATTCTAGATTGTTTTTTTTTTTGTTTTGTATGTGTTCATTATTTTCTTCGTCTTTTAATATGTCTTCCAATTTGATTAGATTTACTACTTTTACTTGTTCATTTTCGTTTTCATCGGGTTCTAAAATTGGATTTCTTCTTAAAGAGTCAGCTTCCATATTTATGGTAAAAATTTATTTTTAATAGGAACTGTCTAAGATTTTTCTGAGGGAATTTAATTTTGTGGATTATTCTGGCAGGCCCATTGCAATCAGGTTCATCATTGTTTACTTCTAGTAATAGTCTTTCTTTTTTTTGTTGCATACTTAAGCATTAAACCAACTTGAAATTTAAATGCAAAGGCATATTTGACTTGACACCACCCTTTATTCCAATATGTTTCACAAAGAGCTTTTTTTCCAAAGATGCCAAGTTGAGCTAACAGTGCCATACCAGTGCAGACATTGCTTTTCAAGTTAGTGTTTTAAAGGTTCCATCTTCTTCTCATCTTGTAAAATCTCAAACCTTTCACGTTTCTTCTAGAATTCCTCAATCCACGGGTCAGCACTAGAAGTTTTATTAGAGAACTTTTCCATCAAGGATTTTTCAGCTAGTTTTAGGGTTAACCAACAAACTCGTTTTTTTAGAGTCCTGCTACATTATTATGTCAAGCGGACTGATTAAAATAACTTAAATGTGAATTTTTATCCGGATCCCCATCCTTGGAGTTATACTTAGGATCTGGCCCTCCAGGTTGTAGGTTTTGCGTCGGGGTGACTTCCTGGCCTGACAACCAACGCAAACGAATAAAGGACAACGAACTTGGGATATGCACGTAGAATGTTAGGTCCCTTAACAGACCACGTGCGGCCGAAGAATTAGCGGAGGCCCTAGAACGATATAAAGCAGATATCACCGCCAGCCAGGAAATACGATGGGATGGGCCGGGCAAAAAGAGGATGAAAAACTGCGATATTTACTATGGTGACTGCCACCACGAAAACCAACAGCGCTTATTTGGATGCGGATTCGTCATCGGAACCAGACTTAGGCAAAAAGTCTTGAGCTATAGGTGCATCAATGAGCGCCTCATGACCATACGCATCAAGGCTAAATTCGGCAACATTAGCCTGATACGCTCGCACGCCCCCACAGAAGAGAAAGACGACAACACCAAAGATATGTTCTTCAAGCTCTTAGACAAAACATATGAGCAGTGCCCTAGCTACGATATTAAAATAGTCCTGGGCGATTTTAATGCCAAGCTAGGAAGGGAAGACATCTTTGGTGGAATAATCGGGAAGAACAGCCTGCTTGACAAAACTTCCGACAATGGATTCGGGCTCATAGATTTTGCTGCGGGGCGAAACGTCATGGTAGCCAGCACGCGTTTTCCACACCTCAACATCCACAAAGGAACTTGGACTTCTCCAGATCAATCTACCTTTAACCAGATTGACCATATTGCGATCGACGCCAGACACGCTTCCAGCATCATGGATGTCCGAACTTCCCGAGGGGCTAACATCGAATCGGACCACTACCTCGTTGTAGCCCTGATAGCACTTCGGATTTCCAGACCCAAGGCAAAAAAAGAAGGTGCTGGGAGAAGAAACAATTTCGAACGGCTACAATCGCCAGAGATCACCAAATCGTTTTCCGACCAAGTTACAAGTAACCTCTCTCGAATTTCTCTGCCGCCAACACAATGTATCGAAAACCAGTGGCAACATGGCCAAGATGCAATCAGAGAAACCGCCTCTGATGTGCTGGGTTTCAAAGAACCACCAACAAGGAACCCCTGGTTTGATGTGGAATGTCGGCAGGCAAATGCAGCCAAACAACAGGCACGCAAAGCGGCGCTGCATAAAGTACGAGAGCTGCTCCTGAGCTCTATGAGCAGAAGAGGCGAGAGGAACGCCGACTTCTCAGAAGGAAAAGAGAGGGCATGAGAAGCGTGCGGTCGAGGATGTTGAGAGGTATAAAAGCAGGAATGAGGTTCGAAAGTTTTATTAACAGGTGAAACGAAATACACAGGTACATAAACCTAGAACCGAAGGCTGCAAAGACGAAAGTGGAAACATCATAGTGGAACCGAAGACAATGCTGAGGATATGAAAGGACCACTTCTGCAGACTGTTTAACGGCGTCGACGAACTAAATTCCGCTGTCAGGCAGGATGATCTATTCAACATAGACGACTAAAGCCAACAATCCCGTCCTCCCGACTTAGACGAAGTAAAGATTGCCATATCTAAGCTGAAGTCTAATAAAGCCGCTGGAGCAGATGGCTTGAATGATGAGCTGTTTTAAGCAGCTGAAGATAAGTTGGTTAGAAGGATGCACCAACTTATCTGCAAGATATGGTCGGAAGAAAGCATTCCCGATGGATGGATTGTATTGTTTGCCCGATCCTGAAAAAGGAAGACCCTCTAAACTGCACCAACTATAGAGGAATCAGTCTACATAACATCGCCTACAAAATCTTCTTTGCCGTAATGTGTGAACGTAAAGCCCATCGTCAACAGCCTGATAGGTTATTATTAGTGTCGTTATAGACCTGGAAAGTCCTCAGTCGATCAAATATTCACATTACGGCAAATCCTGTACAAAACCCAAGACTACCTAATTGACACACACCATATTTTCATTGATTTCAAGGCCGCATATGACAGCATCTACAGGGACGAGCTGAATAGAGCAATTTCTAGTTTTGGCATCCCTGCCAAACTCGTCCGTTTGTGCTGGATGGCCATGGAGATATCACTCTGCTCCATAAATGTTGAAAATAACTTAACAGAACCCTTCGATGTCAAAAAAGGTTTTAGACAAGGTGATGCGCTGTCATGTGATTTTTTTAACATCGTGCTTGAGAGAATAGTGCAGAGCTCACACGTCAACACTAGAGGCATTATCTTTCAAAAGTCTGTCCAATTACTGGCATATGCTGATGACATTGATAAAATCGGAAGAAATCAGCGTGATGTCAATGGGGCTTTTGTGAGTATTGAGGCAGAGGCGGCAAAAATGGGTTTAACGGTTAGTGAGGGCAAAACAAAGTACATGCTGTCTTCAAGAAAGGACATACAACACCGGCGTCTTGGTCAAAACTTTACCATTGACAGACGTAATTTTGAGGTAGTCAAGGACTTTGTCTACCTAGGCTCCGCTGTAAACGCAGAAAACAACACCAGCGCTGAGATCAAACGCAGAATAACTCTTGCTAAACTCTGTTTCTTTGGACTAAGAAAGCAATTGAGTGGTAAAGTCCTCTCTCGAGGGACCAAAGTGTTACTTGTTAAGACCCTTATCATCCCCGTCCTGCTATATGGTGCAGAAGCATGGACCATGACAAAAGCGGATGAAAGCACTTTGAGTCGCTTCGAGAGAAAAGTTCTTCGTGTGATCTACGGTCCCGTATGCATCGAAGGGGAGTGGAGGAGAAGATGGAACGACGAACTGTACGGGCTGTACAGCGACGTAGACTTGGCCAGAAGAGTAAAAGTCGAACGACTAAGATGGCTGGGTCACGTAGAGCGCATGGAAACCAATGCTCCGGCCCGGAAAGTCTTCGAATCCACACCCACAGGACAGCGTAGTAGAAGAAGACCGCGGATCAGGTGGCGGGCACAAGTTGAAGGTGACCTCACCCAACTTGGATCGCGAAACTGGAGACATCTAGGTAGGGACCGAGCTAGATGGAGAAGTTTGTTGGGTGAGGCCCTAGTTCACACAGGACTGTAGCGCCACCTTAAGTAAGAAAGTAAGTAAATGTGAATTTTATATTTATAACAATATTTTGTGTGAGATATATAATTTGAAGTCAATATCTCTCTTTGTTCTTTTAATCCTAGAGTCGAAAAATATTTCTTTGCCAGTTTATACCTTTTATTTAGATTATATTGACCTTCAAACGTCGAGAATGTCAAAATTTACATTGCGATAAATCGAACCCATTACCATAACTTCCTATGAGAATTATATAAAAACAAACTATTTTCAAAATAAGTTTGCACAAATTAAAAGCTTTGCTAAGGGACAGCCTAATCATTTTTAAATTTCAAACCAAATTAATCATTTGACAGCTAGTGTTGCAAACTTAAAGTTATATACCTTCTAGAAACCCCTTTTTGCTTTGAGTTATTTTTTGTTCTATTACATTCTCAATAAATTTGAATTATTGTCTTCATAACACCGATTATTTAGTTTGCAAACTCTATCCGAAGATAAAATCAAATTTGATCGAAATGAGTTAAAAAAAATAGAACCGTTGTGACCCACACTTTCCTTTAAGGAACTTCAACAAGTAAGTTGTCAAGAATTAATTTATTTACCAGATAAAATGTGTTGTTTTATTTTTGTTAATACTATTGAATTTTTTTGAATTGATTTTCTTTTTTCCAACCATATTTTGCTGTTTTTAAATGAAATACGTTTTTTTTTTAGTTAAGTATGTTTTAAAGTTCTTATTTTAAATGTTAAAAAAAACGTTTGGTTTCTTTCTGTATATTTTAAAGTTACTATCTAAAAGCAATCACTTTGAAATCTATATCCCAAACGTAAAAACATATTAACAAAATCAATCAAAGACCTCTCTAAAATCTAGACTCTGTGGAAATCGAAGTTGAAGAGAATTGTCAACATTTTCAAACCGACACATCGGACCAATTAATATAAGTTTATATTAGATTATAGAAACGGAACATCTCAAGTAAATATCGTCCAATTACCTATGTAAAATATGACCTTTTCCTTTCAAAAACAATTTACACACTTCTATAGTTATATTTTATTTCTAATCAATTATTATCAGATAACCATCATCACACTCATAGAAACGGTACAATAATCAAATCATAGCATCGCCTACCAAATTGTGCGGGACCACAGAAAGTCAAAGTGACAAACCCACCAAGAAAAAAGAAAAAATGTCCAAATCAATAATTCTTCATTTACAAAACGCGATCGTAAGGGTCATTCATAAAAATTATATTATCATTCATGTCGCCCATAAGTAGCCATCATAATAAGAACAATAAATAAGACTCATTGCCTTCCCTGATTGTCGTGTCGCATCATTCACTTCACTTCAAATCCCGCAATGACGTACGATCCGGTCAGCTGTGTGTCCCTTGTTGACTGCCTGCCTTTAAAGATAAGGGTCTATATTTTGCACTGCAAGATCAAACCTCATTCCGAACAATGTCAAAAAGGTCGTTACTCTAGCGTAGATTTATATTTCAAAAATTACATTATTGTTCATTGTAAGTTGTTGCATTTGTAGATATAGAAAAATTAAATAAAATGAGATTTTTTAAATCCCGTGCGATGACCACCATCTATTTATTTATTTAACGAGAAAGAAAGAAACAATAAAGTGACAAGATGTCCACAACGACACTGATAACGGTGCATGTACGACAACACACTGCATGGTACACAATTAAGAAGCTGAGTGTGTTTTGCAAAGCCATATAGCCGTATAGCCGTAGCCGCAGCAGCCGCAAGCCGACCCGAAAGAGAGAGGGCACCGTTTTTATAGCGGTTCATTATAGTGTAATTTTTTCGAAAGTTGTTAATTAAGAAACAGATCTACAGGCTACAGGCTACACCCAAACGATCAGAGGTATATAACACACACTCACACACACAGAAGTGCTCCAGTGGGTTGTTCATTCAAATTTCTGGAGAGGGGATGATATCGTCATTCAGCGAGGTTCACACACGAGATTGATGTGATTGTATTCGTACTTAATGCCCAGAAGTCAGCAGCAAACAGTAAAAATGGGGGATGTACGGTACGGTACAAGTATGTAGTGTATCAATTTTAAGAAAATAAAATGACATGGAAGTGAGGATCCGTTCTAACGGTCAGTTCTAGAAGTAATGTCGTTCAGTTAACTCTAAGCAGTCATCAAGTTACGAGTAGTGTATCATCTCCAAAATAGACTAAAAACTGAAAAGAAAAATCCACACAAATTTCCTTGGAAAAACTGCACTTGTTATAAAAGTTCAAGTTTTTACATCATCATTATGTAAAACGATATCGAATCCAAAAATATATTGAATTAAAATCAATTTTTAAAAAATTATTCACGCAAGTAAATTCACAATCAATCGCATTCGAAAATAGCCCGACACAAAAATATACAACATGGGTTAAGACCTATAAGTGCGATAATGTTATCAATTTTTTCATATATTTCATTTTTTTTTTCGTAATAGTGTGTTGACGCCAGTTTCTTCAAAACCAAGTCTGACAAGAAAATAAAATCTCAGCTTATCAAACGATACATTATTTATGTGGAGAAATGCTGCTGATATAAAACGTGGTTGTTCTAAGTGTGACTGAAGTTTTTGAATGTCGAATAAACATGATCTTTTTTTTATTTTTTAAATATCGGTGAATGAAAAGTGAGAGACACAAGGTTGTTAGAAAATGTTGTTATCAAATTGCAAAATAAAAAACTTTTTACTAAATTTGGTTCAAAAAATTAAGTGTCGAAATGTTGGTGATAGTGACAAGGGACAAGGATAAAAGTCTAAGTGGTAAGTTAAGTTTCAAATGATTTGATGAATTAACAATTATCTTAAATTCAGTAACGTGATACAAATAGTCATTATTAGCGTTATTTTATGACTCAATTTTGTTATAAGTCTTTCCCTGTTCCTACAGAATTTGACTGAATTGCATTTGATTAAAGATACGCATAAGCAACATTAATCTAACAGACTAATAAATGTTAGCATGAAAAACCCATAAGTGTAAATTTTTCTATGTCTGATTTAGTGTACAACTTTTAAACTATAAATAACCTATGATTCTAATCAATTTGACATTTGATCTGAAAAATGAAAAAGAGGTAATTTTTGCTCTTTTTTAATGTGCTGGACCAAAAAAAACAGTGACCACATTTTCCCAAGAAATTAAGTGTCAATAATACAGGCTGGACAAAATAAGACTTGCTTATTTCTCGAAGCAGGCCCATATAGTTTGCCTTACAGTGTCTATAGTCATTTGAATTTGTTGGGCCCGCAAATTTTGATTTTGCTTTCTATAATGGCAACAAAAAGTTGTCGATCATTGTTCTGTAAGATATTCCGGTAATCTTTTCCGATAATAATTCTAGAAGAAAACGGCCCGTTAATATTTTCGGCCACTTCACTATACTAAAAAGTATATAAGGATTTTCAATACGGGCGGGTAGATGTTATGCGTAGATGTCGTGATGTTTGTTGTGTGGCGAAGCCGACGGCTGTGCTGCTGGAACCACATGTCGTATAGGTCCATATGGTTCAATTTGGACCATAAGAAATTAGTTACCATCGTTATGTAGCGCTCGTTGTTTACGGTGAGAGCTTCAATAACGTCGTTTTCAAAAAAGTACGGGCCAATTACGCCGCCGCGCCGCTGGCCCGAACTCCACACCAAAAGGTAACTTTTACAGACTACGGCTGTAAGCCCAAGTCAAAGATCCCGACGCAAAATCTGCGAAAGGCCGAGTTCTTCTGCACGATGCAGCGAGGAATAGACTGCCTCGGGTTCTGCTGTACTCTTCCACGGCGATATTCTCGGCCGATCTCGGCCTCATAATATTTGTTATCGAAAAGCTGGAATCACATAAGATTTTCAAACTGTAAGGGCAAAACTTGTGTATAGAGCGTAGAATTGTCATGCTAAATGGAACCTCTAGTTGATTTCACAGGTTCCGCCTGTTGTGGGGAATTTACAAAATTATCAAGAGAAATTCTTGTCATGATTAGTTCCCGAATTTGCTGTTTGGAATCGGAATAAGAACTGTAGGTCAGTTCAATCGCACTAGGCTCTAGTTCTCTACGGGCTGTTGCGCCACCTAGTTTGTTTTTTATATATTTTTTTAAATATTTTAATTCATTTACTTACTTACTTACTTACTTAAGGTGGCGCTACAGTCCTGTGTGAACTAGGGCCTCACCCAACAAACTTCTCCATCTACCTCGGTCCCTAGCTATATGTCTCTAGTTTCGCACTCCAAGTTGTGTGAGGTCACCTTCTACTTGTGCGTGCCGCCTGATCCGCGGTATTCCTCTACTGCGCTGTCCTGTGGGTGTGGATTCGAAGACTTCCGGGCCGGGGCATTGGTTTGCATTCGCTCTACGTTACCCAGCCATCTTAGTCGTTGTACTTTTACCCTTCTGCCTAAGTCTACGTCGCTGTACAGCCCGTACAGCCCGTACAGCTAATAGTTCTATCTTCTTCTCCACTCCCCTTCGATTCATACGGGACCGTAGATCACACGAAGAACTTTTCTCTCGAAGCGACCCAAGGTGCTTTCATCCGCTTTTGTCATAGTCCATGCTTCTGCACCATATAGCAGGACGGGGATGATAAGGGTCTTATATAGCAACACTTTGGTCCCTCGAGAGAGAACTTTACCACTCAATTGCTTTCTTAGTCCAAAGAAACAGCGGTTAGCAAGAGTTATTCTGCGTTTGATCTCGGCGCTGGTGTTGTTTTCTGCATTTACAGCGGAGCCTAGGTACACGAAGTCCTTGACTACCTTAAAGTTACGTCTGTCAATGGTGCCGTTTTGACCAAGACGTCGTCGTCCTTTCTTGACGACAGCATGTACTTTGTTTTGCCCTCATTAACCGTTGAACCCTTTTTTGTCGACTCTGCCTGAATACTCACAAAAGCCTCATTGACATCACGCTGTGTTTTTCCGATTATGTCAATGTTATCAGCATATGCTAGTAATTGGACAGACTTTTGAAAGATAGTGCCTCTAGTGTTGACGTGTTAGCTCTGCACTATTCTTTAAAGTACAATATTAGAAAATTGCATGACAGCGCATTACCTTGTCTTAAACGTTTTTTGACATCGAAAGGTTCTGTAAAGTTGCTTCCAACCTTTATGGAGCAGAGTGCGATATCTCCATGGCCATCCAGCACAAACGGACGAGTTTGGCAGGGATGCGAAAACTAGAAATGGCTCAATGCAGCTCGTCCCTGTAGATGCTGTCATATGCGGCCTTGAAATCGAGGAAAAGATGCTGGATGTCGATTTGGTGTTCTTGGGTTTAAAGTAGAACACATCTTAAATTAACCAGCTTCATTTAGACACCAAACAGACAAAAATTTCAATGAAATCACATCTTAACCGTATTGGACGTATGCTTTTGGTCGTTGTCATGCTGAAATATCCATTTCAGAGACAACTGATTCTCAGCAGCATTATATTTTGCAAAATGTCACGGTACATAAACCGACTATTTTACCATATTCATCGGACTCAGTCGCTACCCTGAAAAACATCCCCACACCATGTATTTAGTGACTCTTTGGCTGTGTGTTTGCAGACCCACAACGAAAACCATCGGAACCCTTGAAATTGAATTTGGACTTGTCCGAAAAGAGTACGTTCCTAAATTTTCTAGTGGTCATACTAGTCATGTGGTCATGATTAAATTTTAATCTCGTCAGCTTGTTTTTAGTGGAAATAAAAGGCTTTTTTACAGCTTTTGACAGATTTTAGCCCACCATCAGCAGCTCGTCTCCAAATTTTTCTCGCTCTAACTTCTAAGTTGAGATGGGTTCGTATTTCACTTTTTTTATAATAAGCGCACACTGAGCACTAGGAAAGGGAGAGAAGCGTGAGCACTAGGAAAGGGGTAGAAAGGAGATGTCGGTGCACATTGGTTTTGAGTTCCTGAATATTGCAGAGTGTGGCAAGGCATTCCACATTCGCATTGTACGGCTAATAAACGAATCTCTAACTTGACAGTTCGACCGAAGATGTGCTCGAGGGTATATTGATGAACATTCCTAGGAGCACGAGTAATACGCTTGAACTGTTTAAGGGAGGAATGCAACTGGCTATTTCTGTAGAGCATAAATCATTAAAATAACGGTAATAAAGGGTGAGACAAGAAACATTTCGACGATGTTCAAGTGACGTAAATGATTTTATGATAATAATATCACCAATCAATCTAAATGCTCTACGTTCAATACTATCCAAGAGGCTTAAGAAAGTTGCAGGAGCACCAGCCCAGATATGGGAGTTATACTCAAGCTTTGGACGTATATAAGTCATGTAAATAACAGCCAGATCAGAGGGGGAAAAAAACTTCTTGCATCGCCTTAGAAAACCCAAGAATCTTGCGCCATTTTTGATGACATCGCGTATATGAACGTTCCACAAATGGTGGTTGGTGATACACATACCAAGAATATCGAGATGTTCAGTTTCCTCGATGCAAGTGCCACTTATTCGCTTTAACGATACAAGACAGCATTGCGTTTTCGAAGCATTAAATTCCACGCGGTTTCTGATTCCCCATTGTACAATGCTTTTTAGGTTAGAATTTAATAAGCTTGTCATATTTTGTCGTTAAAGTTCCACATGCGAAGAAGAGGGGTGTGAATCTGAAAACGAATATGAAAAGCTAAGAGTACTATCGTCAGCGAAACAATGTATTGGATTAGATGTTGTAGACAGGAGATCATTAATAAAAATGAGAAAGAGCGTTGGAGATAAAACAGAGCCCTGTGGCATACCAGCATTTATTTTGTTGTTTTCAGACTTGAATCCATCCTAAACAACTTGTATTGCACGATTCAAAAGGTAATTACTAATCCGTATGAAGGATTGATTCATGAAAACCCAAAGCACGCATTTTCGATAAGAGAGCCTGATGGCAAACCCTATCAAATGCTTTTGAAATATCAAGTGCAATAATCTAACTTTCTCCAAAACTATGTTCCACTGTTCGGTGAGATGAACCATGACATCACCAGTGGACCTTTTGCTACGAAAGCCATAATGTCGGTCATTAAGAAGCTTCCGTTCTTCAAGATATTTTTTGAGCTGATAATTAATCAGCGTTTCCATGACCTTGGAAAGAAAGTTAGGTAAGAACACTGATTACCTTGCCCGTAAACTAAACAACACCTAATATTTAAATTCAACTACACTCGTTTACCAATAACTTTAATATGAGCAATGGATTTTACAGTTAACGGACTAACTTCCATCTACTAATAAGAATAAGGCAGATAGCAATACAAAATTGCTTTTCTTTTGACCAACAAAGAATTGGGTTAACTGTCCTACTGTCCTGTCATATTTTAATGGACCGTTTTAAAAACTATATTCTCTTGCGGTTTAAAAAGTTAACATGATTTGTTTTAATAATTAATTTTTGAATGACATAAAACCAAAACACTGTGCACGTATTACTGGCCCCTAAATTTAGCTGTTAGATTTTGATTGTTTGAAAAAAAAATAGGTTTCTTTATTAATACAAATCGCCTCGTAAAATTTGTAATAAAACATAATTTAAACTAATAGCCTTAGCAATTTCAATTCATAAAATTTTATGTACATATTCTGTTTATGCACAGCTGGATATCATATACCTTAAGTTTTTCAACATTTTCAGCTAGCAGCAGCGGTGGCGGTCTTGAAGTGTTTTTCAATTTAGGTTTATTTATTTTCTTTTATTTGCACATAATTATATTTCCAAAAACCTAATTTCTATTACAAACTGAATAGAAATTCGTTAAGAAAATAATATAAAATAATATACATAATTTGGATATAAAATTTGGTATAATATCCAACAAAATGATATCATTTTCCCTAATGGAACCTCGTATACATTTGTATCTATTGGAAAATGTCTTTTAAGGACATTACAAGTTCTATTTTCTAGGAAATCAATACGCTAACAGGCAAAAGACTGAAAAGAAAAAAAAAACAGTAAAAGGAATAAGGTTCGTCCAACTTTCCATTTTTGTTTTATTTTTATTTGTTTCTTTAAGACGTCGTTGTCGTCGTTTCAGAACTTGAATACAATTAAAATATCATTGATTTTCTTGGAACTTTTAATTGACTTAACCACCTCTCCTTTAGGTGTACCTTTTTTATGTAAACCTTGAAAACAAAATAAAACTTTTTATAACTGTATCTATATACTTTTACATATAACTAAATTTTTTTTTTTACAGTTAGTTTTCATGATGAAATTCACTATAAGAATCCTATTATTATTTATGAATGTTCCTTACGACTTATTGCTATAGCTTATAGTATAGGTAATATTGATATACCTTTCTACATCAAGGTAGGTGGTACTTCTCTTTACACCGCAGTTCGAAAAAAAAACCCTTAAGGCAAAGAAAATGAAAGTGAAAGTGTCACTTATCAGGATATGTTATTTCCACGATATCCCAGGTAATGGAGACCAATTTATACACGTCCCACGTCAATTTTATTACCCTGCCATCCCATCATCATCAAACATCAACATCAACATCAAAACCAGCCTAAGAACCAACGACCCACATGCCATCATCAAAATCTTCCTTGAATATATTACACTCGTCTTTGAAAAGAATTCAAGAGGCCTCCAAACCGCATATATACATAGTACCTTCCATGTTATAGTATGTAGGTACGTAAAAAAAGGAGGTAATGACTTCATCGACATAATATCTAAAGAAACCCTCGTGCGGCCACCTTTCAACCATCACCCATCACCATCCCTTGCACGAGCTCAAACTCAAAACTGAAACTCAAAGGCAAAAATCCAATCCGACGGCAATTTGTAATTTACAATTGTCGCCTAGAGCTCTCAATTTCTTCCGAATACAAAGGTATGTAGGTAGGGTAGGTACTTGTTTGCAATTTTTGTTCCATAAGTACGTGGCAAAAAGAAAATTGAACTCACATCAGAAATTATCAACCCTTACTGCAACCCACTGTTGTTGGGTTATCGGATCGATTCGAGGGTGTTTTTAGGGGGCTGGGAATTTGCGGAGCGGATTATGATGGCAGGGGTTGAGTCTTAGTTGATTGGGATGATTGATGTTGAGTTTTTTTTTTTATTTTTTTTGAAGAGGTCTCTTCGATTATATTTTACTTTATTTTTAGAATCTCATTACAAAGCAAATTGACACGAACCCAAATAAATAAATGAAGGTATAAGAACGTTCATAGGTAAACACACACGTTTTTTAAAAATATGATGGCCTTGAGGTTTATTTTTTTGAGTATTATTATTTGCTTGTGTCACCACAGGTTACATGATGGTGTGTGCCCCTTTAAGAAAAGGGGTTACCAATGCTATAAGGTTTGGTTATTCATTCATTCATTCAAATGAGAGGCATCTTCAGTCTTCACTTTCGTGCAAATATTTAAGAATCACCACTTTCTAGCTGAAGCATTTGAATGAATGGCTTGGGTTTGAGAAAAAAGGAGTCTTGGATGAAAGCAAATATTATATATGTTCAAGCCATTTAATCCTGAATCCTGTGTGTTTGATAAGCAAACAAAGTTAATCATACGTCTATCTTGACGTGAAGACATACATGCGCCTAAATGAGTGTTTCTAAGTATGAATTTGAAGTGGAGCTTGTATGTTGTTAGGCTGTTGACACTTATTAGCCAGTGATGTCACTTTATCAAAATAATTGTGGATCTAAGACATTTTACCATATTTACTTTGGAAGCTAAGCTATATGGTCTATAGATAAATAAACTCTTTCTGAAGAAAACCTGAGATTTGTATACTCAAGTCAATCTGTAACTAAGACCAATTGTAGGTTGAGCGGTTGGTAATACGAAGAACTATAATTATTATTTGTATTAAAGACATATGGTTACATAGAAAATAGAATTGGTTAAAACGTTAAACAGTCTTTCTAAAAGTGTCTTTTCTCTTTTATTTGAATACAACAAGAGATAGTAGCAATTAAAAATTTTATAAAATATATTTATATTTTCTCTACAATCACGCAATTTCCAACTTTTCAGAACTTTAGTGTATAAGTAAGATGGCATGATTTTTTTTCGAACGAACAACTTAAATGTGAGCACCGCATGACTTACAACACTCGTTTTTGTTTTTCTTAATTCATTTCAGTTTGAACTTTTGCCAACGTTCTTTTCCAATTTCAAAACATGACTTTGTTATCTTTTTTAGTGAAGTCTGTAATTCCTTCTTCTTTTGGGTTTCTATCACTCTGATCGATTCTTGAGTCTAGAGAATAACCAGAAGCTTCATGGTGATAAATCCGACGAATCCAACTTTGGTGTCCAGGCCACTAATTTCGAAGATTGTCGGCAGTTTATCTTAGATCTTACTTACTTAAGGTGGCACTATAGTCCGGGTAGGACCAACATCTGTGTCTAGCCAGCTCTGTCCCTCGCTATCTGTCTCCAGTTTCGTACTTCAAGTTGGTTGAGGTCTTCACCCACCTGCGTACGCCACTTGAGACGCGGTCTTCCTCTACTGCGCCGTCCCTCGGGATTGGATTCGAAGACCTTCCGGGCTGGAGCGTTGATGTTTATTCGCTCTACATGATCTAGCCATCTAAGTCGTTATACTTTAATTCTGTTAACTAGGTCAGTTTCGCTGTACAGCCCGTACAGTTCGTCGTTATATCTTTTCCTCCATTCTCCGTCTATGCATACGGAACCGAAAGTCCAAAGATATTTTCTCTCGAAGCATCCTTAGACGCTTTGACAGGGTCCAGACCTCAGCGCCATAAATGAGAACCAGGATGATGAGTGTCTTATAGATGATGATTTTAGATGCTCGAGGGATGACTTTCTTTCTCAATTGCTTTCGAAGTCCAAAGAAGCAGCGATTTGCAAGAGTTTTTCTTCGTTTGATTTCAGCGCTGGTGTCGTTGTCTCTGTTAATAGCGGTGCCTAGGTAGACAAAGTCCTTAACTACCTCAAAGTTATAGCTGTCCATGGTGACGTTTTGTCCAAGACGTCGTCGTTCAGTGTCCTTTTTTGATGAGAGCATATACTTGGTCTTTTCCTCATTGACCACTAAACCCATCTTCTTCGCTTCCGTCACAAAACTCAAAAATGCTCCAGTGACATCACGCTTTGATCTTCCAATTATGTCAATATCATCTGCGTATCCGAGTAATTGGATGGACCTTTGGAAGATTGTGCCTCTAGTGTTGACAGTTGAGTTTTGCACAATTCTTTCCAGAACGATGTTTAAGAAGTCGCAAGACAGTGCATCGCCTTGTCTAAAACCTTTTTTGACATCAAACGCATCGGTAAGATCTTTTCCGACCTTGATAGAGCAGCGTGCATTCTCCATCGTCATTTTGCACAAACGAATAAGTTTGACAGGGATGCCAAAACTAGACATTGCTCTGTAGAGCTCTTCCCTATAGATGCTACCATACGCGGCTTTAAAATTAATAAAGAGATGGTGGGTATCGATTTTTTCCAAGTTCTGCCGTAGTGTGAATATTTGGTCGATAGTGGACTTTCCTGGTCTGAAGGCACACTGATAATTACCAATCAGGTTGTTGACGAATGGCTTCAGACGTTCACATAATACGGCAGAGAAGAGACTGATGCCTTTGTATAGTTGGTGCAGTTTAGAGGGTCTCCTTTCTTATGTATGGGGCATACTATGCTGAGATTCCACTCATCGGGCTTTCTTACGACCATATTTTACAGATGAGTTGCTGCATGCTCCCTATCAAGTCATCGCCTGCTGCTTTGAATAGTTTGGCAGCGATGCCGTCAGCTCCAGCAGCTTTGTTTGACTTAAGTTTAGATATAGCTATCTTCACTTCGTCAAGGTCGGGTAGCCAGAATTGTTGATCTGCGTCGCCGACGTTGAGTGGTTCTATCTCCCTTACAGCGGAATTCGGTTCGTCATCGCCGTTATATAATTTGGAGAAGTGATCTTTCCATATTCTCAGCATCGACTGTGGTTCTACTACGATGTTCCCTTGATCGTCTTTACAGGCTTCGGTTCGTGGCTGGTACCCTTGGGAGGTTTTTTTACCTTTTGGTAAAATTAACGAACCTCATTCCTGTTATGACATCCCTCTATCTCCTCGATTGCGCGCTTCTCATGCTCTCTTTTTTCCATCTAAGAAGCCGGTGTTACTCTCTCCTCTTCTGCTCGTAGAGCTCGCGAGCAGCTTTATAGTCCTTGCGCTTGCCGGCATTCGTCGTCAAACCAGGGGTTTCGCTGTGGTGGCCGTGTGAAACCTAGACTTCAGAGGCGGCATCTCTGATGGCTGCAAGGCAATATTGCCACTGGTTTTCAATGGGTATAAGTGACTTGATCGGAAAAAGGCTTAATGTTTGGCTTTTAGTGCCTCAAATGTAGTTCAACAAAAAAAAATTCTAGAAACGTTAAATTCCATGATATAGGTCGCCAATTGACTGGCCCCAAACGTCAAATAAACTATTAACCGAATTAGCCTCTCAATCCATTGTCTATTTTTACTCGTGCTGTGCACCGCATGCCATGCAAGTCAATTCCTTCTATTTTCCGCAAAAAAAAGATGTTATATGTATCATCGCAGATCTCCATTTAGAGCAACTATGCGATTCGTATCATCTTTGACAAATACAGCCCAATGATTCCACCAGCCCATGATTCAATAGCTCTTGCAATTCTTCTGGTTGCCCTTTTTTCCAAATACCGCAGTTTTGCTTATTCACGTTTCCACTCAACTAGGAATGTGCTTGCTGAACACAATTTTTTTGTATATAAAAGTGGATCGTGGGCAAACTTTTCAAGATCCCATTCAACAAAAATTCTTTGCTGTACTAAGTCAGTAACACTTCGACTTCCTCTCAAAATGTCCTACGTATTTCTGGGAACTGCTCAAAATCGATAATTCAGGGTAATGACTAACCCTATCCATGGAACCACGATATTTTTATCTATTTAAGCATTTTTTGAGTTTAATGGCGAAGAATGTAAGTTTGGTGCAAAATTTGGTCACAAGAAATTTAATGTCTGCCTCAGTGCGTTGATTAAATTGACCATAAAAAGAAAGAAGTGTGTGATAAACTTTCTAAGTATAGCACGCATTTTGATACAAAAAAGTCACTAATTTTCAGTCGCTTATTGTTCATAAAACGATGTATGGTTAAATTATAGACGTAACTGTAAAACTTCTAAAAATCAAGCAATAGTTTTTAGCTTTCAAATGTATGTTTACAAGCGATACATCTGAACTTCTAAATAGTGGCAGTTCCAATAAGTTCAATATATATTTTATATATAATAAAGTTATTACTTTCAATCTATTTGATATTTGGCAAAACTTAAATCGTTTATTAACTTCCCATAGGAAGTTATTGTAATGGGTCCGATTTGTCAAATTGAAAATTTTGACATTTCTCGACGTTTGAAGGTCCCTAGAGTCGAAATAAAACATTTTTAGAAAGATGTCTGTGCGTGACGTTTTTTTCGTCGTCCATAGCTCAAGAACCAGAAGAGATATCGATTCTGAAATTATAGCTTCTAACTAATTTTTACTTATAAGAAATATTGTTTTCAACATTAAGACAAATTTTGAGAAAAATCGAATTGACAGTTTTTTTTTACAAAAAATAAAATCCTAAAAAAAATGTATAAAAGTAGGTAAAAATTGATTTTCGACTCAAATATCTTTTCAAAAATTAAAAATATCGGCTTCAAACTCTTTTCTTTCACAGAAAATATTGTTTTCGATATTCAGTCATTTTTATATAAAAATCCAACAGTCCATTTTTTCATAAAAAATAAAATCTACAAAAAATTTGGTAAACATTTGTCAAATTTGGTAAAAATTGATACGAGTACAAATAGACAAACTTTTAAGCAAGACAATTTGACAGACAGGATTCGAAGTTATCAGTGTGGGTCGCATCCCAGCCTCTTTGTTAGCTAATATTTCAACATCAAATGTAGTTTGCATACTACATCAATCTATTGGTCTTCCATTTTGAACCCAAACAAGTACAAACCGACCCCTAATTTTACTATTTTATTTAAATAACGAAAATGCGAATTCCTGCAAATGTAAACATTTTTTTTTTTTTTTTAATTATCTCTAATTCAATGCAAATAATTTAATTTACAATTTACCAATTTGGTCAATTTAATGCGAAACTACATTCATACATTTCTGTAACCCCCTTTAAAGTGAGAAATAAAAAAAACTACAATCCTATTGCAAAACATTAAATCTCAACCACCCACATGATTAGTTTAAATCAAAGTAAATTAGAATAGTGCACATTCACTCTTCTTTTAAAGCAATGTTTGTTAATTTAAACTTTCAACCTAAAATGTCATTAATCAAGTCCAGTTTGTATACATCATCATCATTCACATCGTCAACAACAATAATAATATCATCTACCATAGCACTCAACCTACCCCCCAACCCCGACCCACCTAACAACAGCCCATTCACAATCTACTATCGTCAACCGCCTTAATTATAGAATAAATTAATAGTTTGCACATGCGGCTAAAGCCAGGCCAAGTAAGACCATACGACCGACCGACCGGGCCGAGCCGAGCTGGGCTGATGGAAGTGATGATGGTCAGTCCTTTACAACTTCAATATAAGTATAGGAAAAAAGTCTATTTTCGCAAATTTGCCGGCACTTAAGAGCATGAAAAATGTATTTAAATTTGTATTTATTTCTTTTCAAAAGTTCCTCTTCCCTCATCCCTCTCCAACCCCCACAAATCACGCAATCAACGATCGCATTATTCATATAGAGAGTGCACTCACTCAAATAATATGTCATTCAAAAAAGAAATAACTAAATATACTCTGACTATATAAAAGCAATCGCCGCTTTATTAAATTAGAGGCTTTTTATATTATTTGTATCTATCCATCCACTAAATGGCAAAAGAAGATACTTTCAACGACTCGGTTTATTGCGGTCAAATGAACTGACTGTCGCAGCGAGAAGTACAAATTTAATATAAATTAATTTGACCCCATGGACCTACGGCCGAATAACTTTTACTCTGACCTCAGTCTCACTTCTGTATAAGTATAATGTACCTACTTCCACCCCCTCGCAGTAAATTGAACAAAAAAATGCCTCCTCATTCATCATTCTTGTATAAATTGTCACTTCTGTCATCAGAGTTGCCATATGGATGCATTGTGTATTATTTTCGAGGAAATCTTCTAATTTTGTATCCAAATTTTATTTCATTAAAAACAAAAATTACGAACTTTAATCAAACTTTTGTTGAAATTGTAAATAAAGATGTGATGCAATTTTGATGTGTTTGATATTTAAAGTGACTTTGAACATTTTTAAATATTTTATCTGGTAGCTCTATGCGAATGAGACATTTCATAAAGTGACTATATCAGTCGATAGAGATGACACAAGCTGAACGACTTGAGAATCACAATAGAACACTAAAACGGATATGAGTAAAAGGACTGACATGAGTAATTTATTATTATAAATAAACAGTGACGTTATATTTGTATCAATTACAATATAAATTAAAACATTTTAGTCATACATTTCAAAAATGAAATGATTTTGATGAACATTTGTCTTTAGATTAGCTGCAAAATTTGTTTATTAACTGTAATCTTATAAAACAGCAAGTATATGCCTTATTTTAAGCCATCCAGGTATAAAATGATCTTTAAAGTGTTAAATTCATTTAATTCCTCGAACTTCCATCTATTCACAAATGAAATAGTCCATTTTGATACTGTGATCATTGCAACGCTTGTTTAGGAATAAATGGGTGGGCGCCACGCCTTCTGAATGGAAAATATTTAGTTTTGAATTTATGTCTCTGAAAACTGAATGAGTTGGTACATGAAACTCTATTGTTGTACAGAATTTCATCATTACTTTTCAATCAAAAGTGTTTTATCATAGTAATATTATAAAAAGTGGGTTAAGGTCACGCCCTTTTAAGGTCACGCCCTTTGAATAACGAATATAAAGTTTTAAGTTTTTGGACAGCTCAAGTTCCTTACTAAAATTCTTAAACCTTATATTCATTTAAGAACATTAAACGCCCTTCAATAATCAAAAGTCTTTTGTTTAGGATAGATAGATAGATAGATGGATAGCTAAATAGATAGATAGATAGATAGATAAATAGATAGATAGATAGATAGATAGATAGATAGATAGATAGATAGATAGATAGATAGATAGATAGATAGATAGATAGATAGATAGATAGATAGATAGATAGATAGATAGATAGATAGATAGATAGATAGATAGATAGATAGATAGATAGATAGATAGATAGATAGATAGATAGATAGATAGATAGATAGATAGATAGATAGATAGATAGATAGATAGATAGATAGATAGATAGATAGATAGATAGATAGATAGATAGATAGATAGATAGATAGATAGATAGATAGATAGATAGATAGATAGATAGATAGATAGATAGATAGATAGATAGATAGATAGATAGATAGATAGATAGATAGATAGATAGATAGATAGATAGATAGATAGATAGATAGATAGATAGATAGATAGATAGATAGATAGATAGATAGATAGATAGATAGATAGATAGATAGATAGATAGATAGATAGATAGATAGATAGATAGATAGATAGATAGATAGATAGATAGATAGATAGATAGATAGATAGATAGATAGATAGATAGATAGATAGATAGATAGATAGATAGATAGATAGATAGATAGATAGATAGATAGATAGATAGATAGATAGACAGATTGATATTTGTATTCAATAAATGTAAGGTTCTTGTTACATAAATTTTTTGGTTTAAGGAATAAATAATAAGGCTTGAAAAAAATGTCGTTGTGAGTGACAATGTTATTTTATTTTATACTCAATTAAAAACAAAATTGGGTGGCGCAACAGTCCGTTGGAACCAAGGGCCCAGTGACATACAACTTTCAACTACTCCTGTAAGCGAGTACTGTTGTTCAAGGACGGAGAGGACCTACAGCTCTTAAGCCAAATCCGAACTGCCAATTTGAGAAAGCACTTTTCATGACAAGAATTACTCTTGGAGAATTTTTCTATTTCTCACAAGAGGCAGTACCCGTGAGATGGCAGGGATCGAACCCAAGACCAGACTAACCATCATGCCAAGGGTACTACATATTCAATTTAAAATCATTTTATAATCATACAATTTTTTATTTTTTCACGTAAGTGTTACTTATTGACTTGAAGAAAAGGTAGAAATGGCAATCTGAAGGCAATCTAGCCTGAGATCCAATTAGCGCTGTCTCAGATAGCTCATCAAGTTCGTGAAAGAATGCTTTTCCAAAGTATTTCATTCTAGTGTTTGCCAAAGCAGGACATTTGCACACGAAATGGATTATCGTTTCACTTTCTCTTTGGTCACTACAACTACGGCAAAAGGTGTTGTAGGAGATACTCAACTTCTCCGCATGAACTCCTATAGCCCAATGTCCGGTACAAACCGCAACAATCCTGGCTATGTCTTGCCTTGACCTGCATAGAAGATTGTTTGTACGGGTTTTGTTATATGTGGGTCATACCTTTCTAGATATAATGCAGTTGGGTGAGTTGCTCCACCTTCGGTTTGATTCAGTTTGGTAGATAGAAAAGATTTTACCCTTCATAGCGCCAAGAGGAATGTTAACCATTTCCGCAAGTGAGCTATGAAGGTCCGATCCTTGTCTGGGTAGCACGTCAGCCCGTTCATTTCCCACGATACCACTATGGCCCGGAACTCAGATCAGGGTGACACCGAGGTTAATATTCAGGCTCGCAAGCTCATCGCGTCATTGCTGTACCAATTTCGATGAGGATATGGCCGAGTTAATGGCTTTGACAGCTGCCTGACTGTCTGTAATGATAGCCGCATTTCGGTTTTGGTTTGGGCTTTGTTTAAATATCTTACATGCCCCCCTTATTGCCAGCAGTTCAGCCTGAAAAACGCTACCAAAGTCAGGAAGCCTAAAGGATTTAGATACATTTAGAGACTCAGAAAAGATCCCAGAACCAACTCCCTACTCCATCTTTGAGCCGACAGTAAAGATGGTTGTGTCGGAACCTGTTGACACGATGTCATCCTCCCAATCTTCTCTGGATGGGAAAATAATCTTTAAACCCTTATTAAGGCTCAAAGTAGGAGTGCAGTAGTCAGTGTCTTCCGAGGTAATATCTGAGGGATTCAATTTCGTTATGTTGCTGTGACCATAAGGTTTTGACAAATAGCTGTTTGATTCCTTAAGCCTAATAGCGCTGCAGAACACTATGTATTTAATAAAAAGGTCAATTGGTAGAAGATCCAAAATAACGTTTAGGGCGTCCGTTGGGCAAGTACGCATGGTCCCTATGGTGCCCACGCAAGCTGTTCTCTGAACCTTCTTTAGCTTATCAATATTATGGGCTTTGCTAAGAGCAGGCCACCACACAATCGAACCTTATGTTAAGATTGGACGTACTACGGCTGTGTTCGTCCATAAATCATCTTCGACTGAAGTCCCCACTTTTTGCCGAAAGTTTGCTGCAGGCGTAGAAGGCAACACAGGCCTTCTTAACCCGTACTTCAATATTTAGTTTCCAGTTTGGTTTAGGGTCGAGTAAAACTCAAAAATATTTTGCACTGGAAGACAATGATAGGATTTGACCGTTGAGTCGAGGTAGTTTGAAGGGCGGTACTTTAGTTTTGGTGGTAAAGAGCAACAGTTCAGTTTTACTTTGTTTAACTCCTGGTCCACAACTTGTGGCCCAGTTGCTAACTGTCTTCAAAGCTAACTAAATGATTTCACTAATCACAGAGGTGTACTTTCCTGACACCAATAGCACCAAATCATCCGCATAGGCTACCGCCTTCACTCCACATCTCTTTAATTTAACGAAAATTGTATCCATGACCAGAAGCCATAGAAGACGCGAAAGGACACCACCCTGGGGTGTTCCCTACTCACGTGTTTTGTTTCGATTGTATTGCATAGGGTGATGGCTCGAATCTTCCTACCACTAAGCATGGATATCATCCATTCTCGAATGAAGTCTTCTACACCGAACTTAATGAGCGATTCTTTAATGGATTCTAGGAAAGTGGTAAGAGTAAATTCTTTATAATGTATAGTTTGTTCTACAAAAAAAAAGTATTTTTAAAAAATACTAGAAACATAAACAAAAATACATTTAATTATAGCAGCAATGGACAACCGAGAGATTTTTAAAGTTCTCAGCTAGCAATCTTCTACGGTTGTCTTTTGAAGGACTTTAAAGAAGCTAAATGAAATCTCAACTTAAGCTGAAACGAGTGAAGCCAATCTAAAACTTTCAACATTACTTACTTAAATTTTTCCTGGAAGTTTGGAATCCACGTCGCCATTTATTACAGAATTTATCAGCTCAATCGTTTTAAGTCATGTGTTTCCATTGAAAACAGCAGTGAACTTCTTCAAGACTTCCTCTGCAAGGGGCCCTTTTGCTTTTCTTTAATTATCTTAAATGTCTTTCAAAACAGGCAGCACTTCGCACTATTGATGTTAATTGATGAGCATTTTTGAAGCTTAAATTATAAGTAGGTGCAGACTCTCAAATAACATACATGTTTTTTGTAGGTCTTTGAAAATATGTTTTTTCGGATCGACTAAAAACCCAAAATCGACTTTATTGTCTACAGCTTCGTTTGCAGTTTGGTTTCCTTAGCAAATGCAACACAGCTTGCATCATCTTCGAGAACGCTGATGACTTTTTTGATCCGACCAAAATAGTCCGCGTTTTTTTTAGTTTGCTGCTGCCTATAGCCAAGTAAACTAGTTAAAGAGTTTATTTTTTACTCAGTTTGAAACAAACTTACAGGTTAAGGTGACACTGGCAGTGGCAATTTAGGTTCCATATCCTTAAAAATAGCGATCCGACATGGCCTCTTCAGAAATAATTTTTTTAAGTTCGAAACGAAGGCTTCAATTTTTGAGTAGTGACTGCGTATACTTTAACAAACTCTGTTTACACCTTGAGCGACGCAAGTTACAAGAACCATTTTCGAGTAAGACCCTTCTAGAGTTTTGCTACTCTTCTTCATATAAGGTGCAAGTCTGTTACGAACAACAGAACCTTTTCTCTTTAACTCTCTTTTTTAACAAAATTTAATAAAAAAAGAAAAAAAGGAAACAATGTCAAAGAAAGACACAAAAATGCAAAATAAATTACATATGTTTGCAATCACCAGGGTTTGAAACATGTTTGTCGAAAGTCGATTTGATCTTCCGTTTAAACAAAAAAATGTCAAAGGTAGTAAAATCCTATCGCTGCTGATAAGGAATGATTTTGATTACTTACTTTTTCATCGCACTCAAAATGTAGCTGTTAATTTTAACTGCCTACCACGTATTTAAAATGTGTTTCGCATACCAGCCTCTTTGTTATTTTTTGATTCTATATAATTATTTAATTTAACGTCCCTGTCTTATTTTATATGCCAACTCTGAGTTATATTGTTATAAATCTTTTTTTTCTTGAGAGCAAACTTATCATTAATATAAATGTAACAACTGCTTTATTTATCTGTTGTTGCGGGATTAGTTGCACAATCTTTTTTTTCTGAACAGACAGCCAGGAAATAAATTGTATCTGAGCTGATGACAGTCTTGACATCTCACTGTAATGGACATCACACTCACATCATCCGCGATTGACCACCATAAACAGAAACGAAACGAGAATAAGATACTTAATCATAATAACTGCAAATATACGCATTTTTCAATATAGGCTTAAGCTAAAGTCAGTCGAGCCCCAGTTAGCGTCACAGGGCAGGGCAAGGCATGGCAAGTCAGGCCAGCTTTTATTAAATGAACTTCTTAGTTTAATCTAGAGTATATATGAGAAGTGGTGTAAGTTTCTGAGAGGTTTTAAGTAGAATTGATAGCTTAGTGCGGTTTTCATTTATACTTCTTAATAAAAAGATAGATCACTAAAGTACTTTTTTATCATCATACAAATTATAATAAAAATAATAAAGAAAGTTTATTATCTTCATCGTTCTAGAATCAGAAGAACTACAAGAGGAATAAGAGTGCTCTTATTTATTTTTATAAATTTTAATCCATTAAAAGCTAAAAATACTGCTACCTACATAATTTATACTTGGATAGAAACTTTTATAATATTCTCTTATTCTTTGTTCGTATTGTAGAAGTTCTTGTCATCATGTTCGTGTCATGTCAGAGTCAGAGTCACAATCACACAGTAACAGTTATAACAGAGTAGGTACGTCCTCTGTCCATCCATCCGTCTGTCCGTCAGTCCGTCAGTCCCTTTCGTTCGTTCTTTGGCTCGTTTCATTTGCACAACGACGACGACGATGACGAAGAAGTGTTCCAATGCTGATGAATAATGACGACAGCTATAAGATGACCATTGAAAAAGGAGATTATTATTTACGGTGACAGATGAACTAGAATTTGAGCTTAAAGAAAATTTAACAGGAAATGTGCAGAATTCTACTTTTCTCCTTAATGCATTTGTGAGGATTTGAAGTAATTTAAAGCGAATGTATGTATGAGTTCAAATATTCTTTAAAAACTTTAAGTTTTCCTAATGAAATTCAGTAACATTTTTAAGACTGAAAATATTAACATTTTATTTACAGATCTTTTGATAATTTTGTCCAACAATTGGTGCATTGATAAACAGGGATTGCAAAGCAATTTTCAAACAGAGATTTAATATTTAAAAAAAGGATTATTCTTTATTAGACAAAAATTATTTTATTTTATTGTTAAAAGTAGAATATGGCATTAAGAAAGAAGTGGCATCTATTACTTTTTTTTTTAACTTACTATGACCAACTTAAGTTTGCAGCTGTATGTTTTCGATGACTTAAAGAATTCTATTTAAAAGATTTTGAATATCACAAGCATAAAATATACATTCCACGTGTCACTAGAAAAAGATGTAATGAACTCTTAAACCAGAAGAGGATACTGTCGGACCCACACTGATAAAATTTCGCATTTGTTCGAGATTGTAAATATTTCATAACATCTTTAAGGAAATCTCTCTAGGAATGCCAAGTTTTTGTTTAAGCTACAAAAAAGTTCGAAGTCAATAATTTTGTTTGGTAAATAGATTTTTTTGGTACATAACCAATTTAATGGATTTTTATTAACTTTCCCATAGGAAGTTATTGTAATCGGTCCGATTTGACAAAATGAAAATGTTGACATCTATCGATGTTTCAAGTTCACTAGAGTCGAAATAAAAGATTTTAAGAAAGATTTCTGTGCGTGCTAGTGTACGTACGTTCTTACGTTCGCACGTTAATGACGTTTTTTTCGTCGTCCACAGCTTATAATAAAAATTTCTGAATATCGAAAACAATACTTTCTGTGAAATAAAATAAGTTTGAAGCCAATATTTTTAATTTTTGAAAAGCTATTTGAGTCGAAAGTAAATTTTTAACAACTTTTAGTATTGTTTTTTTTTTTTTGAATTTTATTTTTTTTTGTAAAAAAACTGTTAATTCGATGTTTTTCAAAATTTTATCGAATGTTCAAAACAATATTTCTATAAGATAAATTAGTTTGATGCCAATATTTCAAATTTTTGAAAAGATATTTGAGTCGAAAACCAATTTTTTAAAGTTTTTATTTTTTGTAAAAAAACTGTCAATTCGATTTTTTCAAAATTTGTCCTAATGTTGAAAACAATATTTCTTATAAGTAAAAGTTAGTAAAAAGCTATTCTCTACAATTTTTGAAAAGATATTTGAGTCGAAAATCATTTTTACCAACTTTTGTTAAATTTTTTTCGGTTTATAATTTTTTGTACAAAAACTGTCAGTTCGATTTTTCTCAACATTTTTCAGAATTTTAAAAATAACATTTCTTATAAGATAAAATTAGTTTAAAGCCAATATCTCAAATTTTTGAAAAGATTTTTGAGTCGAAAAACAATTTTTACCAACTTTTATTAATTTTTTATTTTTTGTAAAAAAAATTGTCAATTCGATTTTTCTCAACATTTTATCAGATGTCAAAAACAATATTCTTCGTTGCACAAAATTGTTTTGGAGACGAAATCATATTTTAGTCGTAAAATTTTGGAGGTGACAAATTTTTTTTTCGGTTTTTTTTTGATTTAAAAAAAATATCCATTAAAAGGATTTTTTTCAAAAAATATACTTCTTTGATATCACGTTACAATATATTATAAAAGATTTAATTCAAGCCTCTAGCGTTTTTGGTTCGTAAGATATTTAGGGTAAACCACAATTTTCACCTTTTTTTCAAACTTACTTACTTACTTACTTAAGATGGCGCTACAGTCCGGGGCGGACCTGGGCCTCAACCAACATGCGTCTCCAGCCAGCTCAGCCCCTAGCTAGCTGTCTCCAGTTTCGCACGCCTAGTTCTTTGAGGTCCTGTCCCACCTGGGTGAGCCACCTGAGTCGATGTCTTCCTCTACTGTGCGCGCAGCCGGCCGCCGCGCCGTCAATCGGGATTGGATTCGAAGATTTTCCGGGCTGGATCGTTGATGTCCATCCGCTCTACATGACCTAGCCATCTAAGCCGTTGGACTTTGATTCTGCTAACTAGGTCAGTGTCGCTGTACAGCCCGTACAGTTCGTCGTTATATCTTCTCCTCCATTCTCCATCTATTCGTATGGGACCATAAATTACCCGAAGAATTTTTCTCTCGAAGCATTATAAGACGCTCTCATCTTTCTTTGACAGGGTCCAGGCCTCAGCGCCATAAATGAGAACCACGATGATGAGTGTCTTATAGATGGCGATTTAAGATGCTCGAGAAAGGACTTTACTTCTCAATTGCCTTCTGAGTCCAAAGAAGTTACATCAAAGTTATAGCTGTCCATGGTGCCTTTTTGTCCAAGACATCGTTGTTTCTTTGGAAAATTGTGCCTCTAGTGTTGACGGTTGAGTTTTGCACAATTCTTTCCAGAAAGATGTTAAAGAAGTCACATGACAGTACATCGTCATGTCTGAAACCTTTTTTGACATCAAATGAATGGGTAAGATCTTTTCCGACCTTGATAGAGCAGCGTGCATTCTCCATCGTCATTCTGCAGAAACCGATAAGTTTGACAGGGATGCCAAAACTAGACATTGCTTGGTAGAGCTTTTCCCTATAGATGCTGTCATACGCGGCTTTAAAATCAATAAAGAGATGGTGGGTATCGATTTGAAGCTCCTGGGTTTTTTCCAAGATCTGCCGTAGTGTGAAAATTTGGTCGATAGTGGACTTTCCTGGTCTGAAGGCACACTGATAAGGACCAATCAGGTTGTTGACGAATGGCTTCAGACTCTATAGTTGGCGCAGTTTAGAGCGTCTCCTTTCTTATGTATCGGGCGCACTATGCTGAGATTCCACTCATCGGGCATGCGTTCTTCTGACCATATTTTGCAGATGAGTTGGTGCATGCTCCGTACCAAGTCATCGCCTGCTGGTTTGAATAGTTCGGCAGCGATGCCGTCAGCTCCAGCAGTTTTGTTTGACTTAAGTTTAGATAAAGCTATCTTCACTTCGTCAAGGTCGGGTTCGGAAAAATTATGAGTAAAATCGAATAAACATTTTATTTTACAAAAACTAAAAACCCAAACAAAATTAATAAAAGTTGGTAAAAATTGAATTTGGACTCAAACAACTTTTCATAAATTAAAAACTATTAACATTAAATTGTCCGTGGGTAAAACAGGGATTTGTGATGTCAAGTCCTGCAACCTTCAGTGTCTGTCCTTGTGACTTATTGATAGACATAGCAAAACAAAGCTTAATAGGAAAGTGTACTCGTTTAAATTCTAACGAGTATTCGTTTGTAATATCAAGTATCATTGCATAATTTCGGTGCATTTAATTTCTCAGTTTTCAAGTCCAGTTTATGAGGAGGAAGTCCTGATGTATTCAATCAATTCAAAACTTTAATAAGAATATCAATAGCATTTTCTTGATCAGTCAGATTATCAATAGAAAGATAAATTTATTGATGGGCCTGATAGAATTTTATTATTTATGCTTGTAACAGAATCGTTTTTTGGTGCCAAAATCACTCTTTCGCGTAACCAATCATCCGTATTCTCTGAAATTTGGTCGACTTGCGGGTAAACATTAGCTATTATTTATTCATCTTGTCCAGTCACGCTAGTTGCAAATGTTGTACTTCACCATCATTATTTTAAATATTTCCATCCAAATGTATGCGCATATTTGTGGTAAATCTTAAAAGTTTGACAGAAGCTTACAGTCCACAGCCCCATGCAAGTCGCTGGTCGTTGGTTAATTTGTGTTAATTTTCTTGAAAGAAAATTGAAAGTTGGTTGGCATCAACGTTGTTTCCGAAAGATTGTCCTTAATAAATTGTCTGTCACGTTCTTCAATCCGCAATCCGTGTAGATTTCATACCAAAGTCCAACCAATATTTATGCCTCATTTAAAATTTTTGGCGATTGCTAATTCCCAGTTGTTCAAATTATGCCTGACTGATAATTTGATAAATGTGACGCAGAGTGGAAAAGAGCTGCATATGTTAAGGTATCGTCCCAATATTTGTAACTTCCTGATCGCTGAGTGCCTGGCAAGCTCTTTGAAAAGTAGGATACTCAACGCTATTAACAATTGTTAAATTTTTTAATGATGTTGGTTCTTGAACGTGATGCAAAAGCATACGCAAGTAAAAACATTCTGCGTTGCTTGTGTGAACGGTGTACACTCGGCCGAGAAGATTTTATTTTATAATGACAGGATACTGAGCAACAGCTTCTCCTTGCTTCCTTCTACTAAATTTATTGTTGATAAATTTATAGTAAATTTGGACTTCATATTCTGTGTAGATAACAAATTATTGACTAACATTATCGGACTTTATTTACGCCTAAAAACTGCTGCGTGATATCCTTTGTCATTTAAAAAAAAAAAAACTGCATATCAACTGGATAAGAAGTATCGAAGCCAAATCGTTAGAACAATTTCCTCTTTTGCCTGATTTCAGTTTTATAAACACAATATAGATTGATTTGATGTTTAATTTCTCACACATTTTTTTATCATTTTTTTTTTTTCAGATTCACACAAATTTGAAGGTCTATAAACGTGTTTCAGAAAACTATTGATACAAAATGAATTGCTCAATATTTAATCGTGGTGTTATGAAGAAAGTGTGGAACCAGCTAAGCGCCTTCAGGTAAACATTTTATCAATTTTGATTTAACTTGCAGCCTACGTTTTATGTTTGTCCAAAAAAAATATAGTTTCTCTGGAACATAAAACGGTAAACGATTCAACAACTCAAGTGAATTTATTCTCTTAATAGCAATACCTTTTACAAAAAGTGTACATAGAATTTCGTTACTGCCTTACATAGATTTCAGATCAATTAATGCACACCTTGATTTAGAAGAAGGTAAATCTTCTGGCCAATTTAAATTTCTCAATGCATATCTTGTGAATTTTCTTCATATGTTTATGATCCTACCAGAAGAATTTTTGTTAAAGGGTTTTTCAATAAGGTTGGCTAGATGGTCATAATGTCAATCGTGACGTTAGCTGTGTGGCACGTAGCTACATCCTGCTGGAACCTCATGTAATCTAGGTCCATATGGTCGATATGGGCCAAAAGAAATTAGTTATCATCGTTATGTAGTGCTCGCTGTTGACAGTGATCGCCTCACTAACGTCGTTTTCAAAAAAGTACGGACTAATTACGTCGCGTCGTCCCATAGAGGCCAAATTTAGGGTCTTCTTAAAAGCGATTCGTAGTCTTTGGACTTTTACCCTTCTGGAAAAGTCTACGTCGCTATACAGCCCGTAAAGCTCATCGTTCCATCTTTTCCTCCACTCTCCTTCGATGCATACGGGACCGTAGATCACACGAAGAACTTTTCTCTCGAAGCGACCCCAAGTTGCTTACATCCGCATTTGTCGTAGTCCATGCTGCTGCACCGTATAGCAGGACGGGGATGATAAGGGTCTTATATATCAACACTTTGGTCCCTAGAGAGAGGACTTTACCACGCAATTGCTTTCTTAGTCCAAAGAAACAGCGGTTAGCAAGAGTTATTCTGCGTTTGATCTCAGCGGTGGTGTTGTTTTCTGCATTTACAGCGGAGCCTAGGTAGACGAAGTCCTTGATTAGACATGGCTCTATACAGCTCGTCCCTGTAGAATGTAGATGTTGTTATATGCGGCCTTAAAAACGATGAAAAGATGGTGGGTGTCGATTTGGTGTTCTTGGGTTTTTTCCAGGATCTGCCGTAATGTGAATATTTGATCAACTGTGGACTTTCCTGTTCTAAGGATTGATAAGGACCTATCAGGTTGTTGACGATTGGATTTAAACGTTCACACATTACGGCACAGAACATTTTATAGGCGATTCCTCTATAGTTAGTGCAGTTTAGAGGGTCTCCTTTTTTCAGGATCGGGCAACCAATACTGAGGTTAAATTCATCGGGCATGCTTTCTTCCGACCATATCTTACAGATAAGTTGGTGCATGCTCCTAATCAACTTATGTCCAGCTGCTTTATTATACTTCAACTTAGATATGGCAATCTTTACTTCGTCTAGGTCAGGAGGACGGGATTGTTGGCTTTCGTCGTCTATGTTGAATGGATCATCCTGCCTGACAGCGGCAGGATGATCATCGTCGACGCCGTTATACAGTCTGCAGAAGTGGTCCTTCCATATCCTCAGCATTAAATGCGGTTACACTATGATGTTTCCACTTTCGTCCTTGCAACCTTCGGTTCTTGGTTTATGTACCTGTGAATTTCGTTTCACCTGTTCATGAAACTTTCGAACTTCATTCCTACTTTTAAACATCTCAACATCTTCAACTGCATCTTTCTCATGATCTCTCTTTTTCCTTCTGAGAAGTCGGTTTTCCTCTCGCCTCTTCTGCTCATAGAGCTCATGCGTAGCTCCCGTCCTTTATGTTTGGCTGCATTTGCCTGCCGACATTCCTCATCAAATCAGGGGTTCCTTGTTGGTGGCTGTTTGAAACCCAGCTCATCAGAAGCGGCTTTTCTGATTGCATCTTGGCAATGTTGCCACTGGTTTTCGATACCTTGTGTTGGCGGCAGAGAACTTCGAGAGAGGCTACTTGTAACTCGGTTGGAAAAGAACTTGGAGATATTAGGCTTTCGACGTTTTACCTTCTCCCAGCACCTCCTTGTTTTGCCTTGGGTCTGGAAATCTGAAGTGCTACCTTAGCTACAACGAGGTAGTGGTCCGAGTCGATGTTAGCTCCTCGGAAAGTTCGTACATCCAGTTCCTTTGTGGATGTTGAGATGTGGAAAACGCGTACTGGCTACCATGACGTTTCGCCCCGCAGCAAAATCTATGATCCTGAATCCATTGTCGGAAGTGTTGTCGTGCAGGCTGTTCTTCCCGATTATTCCACCAAAGATGTCTTCCCTTCCTTGCTTGGCATTAAAATTGCCCAGGACTATTTTAATATCGTAGCTAGGGCACTGCTCATATGTTTTGTCTACGAGCTCGGAGAACATATCTTTGGTGTTGTCGTCTTTCTCTTCTGTGGGGGCATGCGCGCATATCAGGCTAATGTTGCCGAATTCAGCCTTGATGCGTATGGTCATGAGGCGCTCATTGATGCACCTATAGCTCAAGACTTCTTGCCTAAGTCTGGCTCAGCATCCAAATAAGCGCTGTTGGTTTTCGTGGTAGCAGTCACCATAGTAAATATCGCAGTTTTTCATCCTCTTTTTGCCCGGCCCATCCCATCGTATTTCCTGGATGGCGGTGATATCTGCTTTATATCGTTCTAGGGCCTCCGCTAATTCTTCGGCCGCACGTGGTCTGTTAAGGGACCTAACATTAAACGTGCATATCCGAAGTTCGTTGTCCTCTATTCATTTGCGTTGGTTGTCAACAGTAAATCCGTCCATATCCGAGGCTTGTTGGTGCTTCGCAACTATGAAAGCTTTTACGTGGCCAGGAAGTCACCCCGACGGCACAACCCCCAACCTGGAGAGCCAGATCCTAAGTATAACTCTAAGGATATGGAGCCGGATAAAACCGCTCCTTATAGACCTGGGCTCCGAATAAGTCGAAGAAGCCCTTTAAGGTGTTCACTAAGTAGATCAACCTTACTGGAACTGTAGACGCCACCTTTGTTTCCATCTCGGGAGATGTGCCAAGTTGAAAGAAAGAGAATAGACTGCTTCGGGTTCTGTTGTACACTTTCACGGACCGGATTTGGAATAAACAACTGAATAATCAAAATATTTGAAAGATGTCATCAAAATAAAATGTCTGCCACGGTGTGCCAAAATCACAGGACCTCATTTCCTTCTGATAATTTCCAGTAATCCTTAGACTCTGGATCTCTTCGAGTAATGGAAAGAAAGAAACAATTTTTGTGTTCAGTATTAGATTATGATTGATTGATATATTGGTGCAAAAGTAGTCTAAGGTAATCAAAGGCTAAAATGGGAAAATTGAACTTTCCCAATTTTAAGTTCTTATTAAATTCTTGGTTCAAGTTTTCCTATTATAAGATTAATGTTCTCCGACTTGAACTTAACTAACCAACAAATTAACAAAAAACAACGTAAATATTAATTTCATGACTGATTAGAAACTACAAAGGTTTTCTTTGATCAATGTGACCATACTAGCATAGCTATGTATGTTCCACATATGAGCATTATCCGCATCTTTTCACTTAACCCAGCCATAGATACAATTCCAAGAATAGTAAAAAGATCTCACAATGAAATTCTCTTTATCGTCAACGCACGAGTTGTCAATTGTCACCTCCTGGCATTGATATTCATTCAAGCAGAGAAGGACGAGAAAAAAGAAATGTCAACACACAAAGGGACAAAGCCAAAATAAAAAAAAAAAACAACAATAACACAAACCAAAAACAAATAAAGAAAATAAAATAAAAATACAAAAAATACAAGAAAATTGTATCTATGACATTTTAATATCGCAGAAAACTTTTTACTTTTTTCTCTTTCTATTTCTATCTTAAAGCTACTCTCTCTCTCATTCCTAAGTTCAACGTCAAAAGATGTTATGATGGTTTGTGGCTGACACAAACAAGAACAATAGTAACGGTGTGAGTTGTAATGGAAAAAGTAAAATCCTCGAAGTGCTAAGGAATTGCTTCTCGAAAATAGGAAGAAAAAACACAAACAAAGAAAAGTAAAGATTTCTTATGATGGCCTTCCGTTAATTTTTTTTTTGTCGTTTGTTTGTATTTGTAGTTGTTGGCGGTCCTGGAAATCTTTCATCGAAATGAAGAACTTTATCAGAAAAATGTAAAGGTACGGGAGTACAAAGGGAATTTTTGTTGGTTTCTTTGGTGATTTTATTTTTCCTTGAAATAAGAGAAATTGCTGTGCTTTCACCTGAAACCAATGTGATTTTATTTTATTTTGTTTTGGGTTCATACACACTCGTTTATTGATTATATTGCATTTGATGTTGTTGTATTGATTTAATAAGCTAAAATTACATACGCATCGTATGTATGATGTATAGACATTTTACGGGAAGCTGAAAATGTCAAACTTATTGTTCTTTATCCCCTTGATAGAACATATGAACCACTTTGTAATTCCGATACTTTTAAAAGAAACTGTCTTTTAATAAGTCTTGAGGTGTTAAATCGCATAATCCAGCCAAACAACAAGAAGATTATTGGTGCTTGTAGTAAAATGTACAACAACCTTAGTGTCTTAGCTTCGTCGCGTCATTTTGAAATAACTTGTCGTTACGGTATTTTTCAATTTGCCATTTTCTCATTATGACACCTTAAATAGGGCTTAAAAGCCAAAAATCAAGTAGTCAAATTTTATTAAAAAAATGTTATGATTGAAATTGACGATTGCATCCGTTAATCCTGAGTACTGTATCTATAAGCCCTCAAGATCATGGTCTTTTGAACAAAAACATTTAAAAAAGTAAGAATAAGGGGAGTTAAGCTCATACAATTCTGATTTTAACAGCTTTGCCCCTGGGGAATTAAAAACCGTGTATATTTCAATGCTTCGAAAACTCATTGCTATCTTCTGTGGCAAAGGCGTTACGCTCCTCCAATATCATTTTCCATTGGTAGTACTTGCATCGAGAAGACTGAACAGCTTTTAGTTCTAGGTATGTGCATCACAAACCACCTCTTGTGGAGTGATCACATATTTGACAAGAACATAAATGCTGCTAAGTGTTTAGGTTTTGTCTTGCACCGTGCATGAAGTTTTTTTACTCCACTTATCTGGTTATAATTTACAAGGCTTATATTCGTCTGAAACTAGTGGATAATAACTTACTTAAGTCTTTTGGGCAGAAATGAAAAAAGAGTTTCAAAAATGGTAGGAGATCGTTCTCTTAAAGAGGCATTTGCTTGAACACATCTGCAAGATCCCATGTCTTTAAATTTTTTATGGATAATTTTGTAAACAATGCAAATTAAATTATTCCCTTAAACAATTCAACCGCACAAGGATCGAAAAAAGTCATCTTATTGACTATTTTGGTAGTCAAATTGACTATTTGATAGTCAATTTTCACCCCATAAGGGCGATAGTCAATAGAACAATTTTCAGTTATCAGTTTTGGAATCCGAAATTTTTTTACAATTTGGTAGTCAATATGACAACTTACGGTAGTCAGTAGTACTATTACGGTAGTCAATATGACAATTTTTGCTGTAAGCCGTTATCTAGTTCGACTACCTCATAGTCAAATCCAGAAGTCAATTTTTTAAAATAAGGTTGTCATATTGACTGTTTTGGCAGTCAATGCAGCAAATTTTACGTTGACTATCGGCGATTGTGTGTAATGTCCGTACTTCTAAGAAATCTCATCAGTTTACCCTTGAGCCCTATTTCACACTTACTGTTAAGAACAGGGATTCTTTTTAGCCAAACTGCACGACTGTGCAGCTAGCATTACAGCTAGCTAGCAGTCTTGTGGAAGTCTCTTTTTCTAAGATCAGTTGGAAAAAAGATATTTGTAATGCTCAAAAATTATTTTAAATGCTCGTTTCGCCCCTAATACATGAAGTAGAAGATCAAATTTTTTCAAGTACCCGTGGACGTGGAGTAATGTCTTGCCAGGGGTCTAGGGTTCAATCGTTTTCTAGGCCACAGTGTTGTTCCTCTACGTGTCGACTTTAATTGTCTACATTTTAACGTAGACAATCGGTCAACAATGTCGATAATTTAGACAATGTGTCGACAATGTAGACAATGTGTCGACAATGTGTCGACAATGTGTCGACAATGTAGACAATCACTCAAATGTCACAAATAAAATCATTTCGAAAAATTCTGCCTAAACGGATAGACACGTGGACGTGGTTTGGTTGCCGTTGCCGTGATTAATTAAATATAAGTTACAAATTAATTTATAAGAAGTGAATTATTAATAAGAAGCAAATATATCTGGTCGACCCAAAAATAAAGCCTTCCAAGAGCTTGTGTTTCTTTGGGGAAATGGCCTAGTAGGCCATCAAAAGGTTTTTTTTACCATTGGTGCCTATTGTGATTAATTTACAAATCCTCCAAGAGTAATTCTGGTCATGAGAAGTGTTTTCTAATTAAGTTGTTCGGATTCCGCATAAAATTAAAATTTTAAAAGCACCTTTCCGGTAATCAAGTTTATTTAAAAAAATAGTTAAGCTTAATTTTCTACAATTGAAATTACTTCCTGAAAACTATTCAATCTAGACTTCAATTCGAGTGAAAGTGAAACGTAGATCCTAGCTTATAGCCTATTTCTGAATAAATGAGGTTTTCGTCTAGTACAACAAGTGAAATACTATCGAAAGACATCTTGAAATAATGTTGAGTAAATAAAACTTGAGTAGTACCCGTGGAATGATGGTAAGTGTGTTCGACTGTCGGGCCAAAGATCTTGGGTTCAATCGCCGCCTTTGCCATCTAAAGTCGTTTTGACGGGAACTGCCTCTTGCGAGGAATTGACGAATTCTCCAAGATTAATTCAAGTTATAAAAAGTGATTTCTCAAATTAGCCCTTCGGATTCGGCTTAAAACGTTCGGATTCAGCTTAAACTCCATCCCTGACAACAGTATTCGCACAGAGGAATGGTTGAGAGTTATAAGTGACAAGGCCCTAGTTCTCAACGGACTGTTGCGCCACCCAATTTATTTATTTATTTTAAATAATTCAATTTTTACTATAAAAGAAAAGACTCGTATAATAGTATCTTACTTAAAAGGGTGTTTAAAGGGACAGAAAAAGATTCTATCGTCAGAAGCAACCTTCCAAAAGTTGGTTAAGATGTTTTATTATTAAAAAAAGTCACACAAGTATTAAAGGTTAAAGGATGTTTAATAGTAAAATAGACTAACCAGTTTCCTACTGATAATAGCCTAAGATAAATCTTTGCTGAAGCCTTTTTATCAACTTAATTTTGTTTCAAGTCCTATTTCTTAGCTCTTGATTCAATGGAACTAAAAAAAAGGTAATCATGGTTATAAGCAGCAGCGAGAACAACATTTTCATTTAAGTTTCTGGATTTGGAAAGTCTTGAAAGACTCTTAATGAATTCCAACATTTCAAATATTGTTATCTGCTGCTGCTTTGATATTTTGTTTGAACATTGGCTTAAAATTGCGTTTACAGTGAAAATGCAAATTAATCAAATTTTAATGCAGGTATCCTTCATTTAGCTTAGATCCTAGTTTTCTTGTATCAAACTCTTGAAGGTTTTCTTGTATTTTTATAACAAAAACAAGTTCGATATGTCATGTTTTCAAGGGGTGTGGCCAATCTTCAAAATATATTTCAAATTAATAAAATAAGACCTACAGTTAAAGGAAGTCAATGTTGATTTTTGGGAATTACTCATTTACTGGTTAGTGCGTTGGACTGTCATGAGACAGGTCTTGGGTTCGATCCCTGCCTGTGCCACCTAAAGTTTTTATTCACGGGTACTGCCTCTTGCGAGGAATTGACAAATTCTTTTCATGAAAAGTGCTTTCTCAAATCAGCCGTTCGAATTCGGCATATAAACTGTAGGTCCCCTTAATCCCTACAATTACTCGAACACAGGAATGGTTGAGAGTTGAAAGTCACTAGGCCTTGGTTTTCTACGGACTGTTGCGCCTCCTAATTTATTTTGATAAGAGAAAACCTAAAACTGTAGACCAGCTTATAACTACTACACTGTGAGTACTCTAGTTTTTTTTTAAATCATAGGTTATTTCGACACTGACAGATGTTTTTCGTTCAAAACATTTTCTTAAAGGCAGTATTATGCTACCACGGAATATTTATAATCTTGACAAAATTAAAAAACCATTTCCGAAGTGAATTTTGTATTGTCTTGATATTTTGAAGTTTGTGCAAAAAGTTTGTCAGGCTGAAGCTGAACAAAACTTACTGTATCCGTTGTTAAACTCTGACTATTGACGAAAATTTGGATACTCAAACTAAGATTGTAGCACTAAATTCACGAAAAATAAACTCTTCATTGATCTAAGGATCAATATCTTTAAGTTTCACGCATTATCCTGATGGTTGTTCTATACAAAGCAGCTTAAATTTGACAACGACTTTGGGTGGCAAAAAATTGAAATGGAAGGTAAAAGTTAATAAAAAATTTTTTATAAGCTTAGATCCCCTTTAAAACAAGAAGTGTTTTGTTTTACATACTTTCACACATACTTTTTGTCTTAATTCAAAATGTAATAAGATTACAATTAATAACAGCAAGTTGATCGGACCACGCTAAAAATTCAAACCCATCCGGAACACGTTTTGCTATCAACCAAGACACTTTGTAGATTTATTCAATAGCATCCTTTTTCACTTGAACTATACTCAGATGTGTTTAGTGTACTATTTGGACCGAATTCAAGTCATCTCCGGAGATATTGAGACTAAAAAGTAAACCCAAAGAAAAACCCTTTTGTACGTATATCTATAATAACACACCCACATCAAATGACAGTCATTTGACAGCAGCATCACGTTCACGAATCCGAGAAACCACCAATCATCAAGTAGGCAACAATGGACAGTCGAGTGGACAGCAGTTCATAGACAAAATGTCGACAATGTGAAGAGACAGGAAAACTTATCCATCCAATCCCGACAGCACCGTACCGCAGCGACCGGCACCACATCACAGAATCATCATAGATATGCTCCTCCATAGATAGAGATGTCTCGTCTAGTTACCGCATCGCCATCGCCTTCGCCACCACTGGATAACCAAACCATTGTTGTGCATATACCGCTTTCTAGATATATGAATATAGGATTGTCTTTGAATAGAATTTATAGACCCAAATATAAACCACATCAGCCATCTCAGCTCAGCCGACAACAACCGGGGACGCACAGAAACAAATGAATTAATTGAACATGTAAATTACTTAATAGATGTCTAATTTATTAAATTTAAATTGCCTTAATTGACCCCTTGTTGGCTTTGATGTCGTTTATATTGAGTTTGAGTGTGTGTATTCCTCCGTCCGCCACCGCCGCACCGTTGTTGTTTCATTTTTGTGAGATTTTTTTATTGTTCAGACGTCTATAGAAATTCTACTTTATATGCGTTTGTCATCATAGAAGAAAAGACGACGAACAATGACTCGCGAGATGTGGCGTGATATGCGGAAGGAACACAATCATCTCCTGGTCCAGATACTATATGAACCTAATTCAAAAAGATAAAACCTCAATCTTTTGTAATCCACGTCCATAGTATTGCCTGAGTCTCTATCGTTGACTTAGGTCGGCCTCCTGACTCGCAGCGGGCTGCGGCGGTGATGGTATGCCTCCTATCATTACTCGTCGAGAACTCTCTTCAGCTTCGACTTGGACTTCATCCACCCGCACAATACCTTCATAATACACATTAAACATAATTTGTGTGATGAATAATGGGCCTGGACAAGGCACTCACATCTCCGGCTTTTGTCATCCATTTACTGTGCAATGACATTTGCAGACAGTGTGATTTAGGCCCACTTGCAAAAGTTGTGACTTATGAATGTTCAACTCGATGGAATTTTTTTTTTGTTTGGATTTAAATTGTTTTTGTTTAGGGTACGTTTCATTTGTAAGGTGATTCGAAGGAGTATTCTAATCTTGAAACACTGAAATTGTAAACGGTGATGAAGTTCTGCATTTTTGGATAGGTTTGTTGTTAGATTTACTTTGAGAAACTCAAAAGCGGTTCAATGTTCAAAAATTTCGTTAGGCTTAAATTATGAGAAAAGACTATTTGAACATTTCTATGAAAGTTGGGAGTATAATCTTCAGAATTGGAATAGGTGCCAAATGATAGCTTAATAGTAATACAACATTTGTTAGCATGTCAACAAGTCTCTCAACATTTAGAGATATGGCTCCTTAAACACTAATCTTATATTTTTACGTTTTTTTTAAGTGAGTACATAGTTTTAATGAGGTGTACCTTAAAGGTAAAATTTCCAAAAACGCACATTCCTCAAGAGTTGCACGAATTTCATATTCGAATCGATCGATTCAATTATCATATTTCAGCGAAATTATGTATAACAAAAAATAAATAAATAAATATAAACAATAAAAAATGAGGATGGAATGCGACCCACACTGATAACTTCCCATCCCGTCTGTCTATTTGTCTTGCTTAAAAGATTGTTGGTTTAGTATTGGCTTAAAAAAGTTTAAAGTTAAATTATACCTACTAGTTTTAAAATTACCAACAATATTTTTCATATAAAGAAATAGTTTAGTTTGAAAATCTAGTTTTGTTAAATAGATTTTTAGTCGAAAACAATTTGTTACCAAACACTGGATAAACGAAATTAGTTTTACAGATATCAAGAACCGAACATCAATTTTTACCAAATTTTGTGTACTATTTTTTGTAGATTTTGTTTTTTTTTTTATAAAAAAATGGACTGTTGGATTTAAAAAAAAAAAAAAAACTACTGAATGTCGAAAACAATATTTTCTGTGGAATAAAAAGAGTTTAAAGACATATTTTAAATTTTTTAAAGCTTTTTGAGTCGTAAGTAAATTTTTATAAAGTTTTAGTATTATTTTTCCGCAAAATTTTACTGAATGTTGACAACAAAATTTAAAAGGTGAAAGTAGTTTAAAGACAATATTTCAAAGTTTTGATATTTGATTTGAAAATAATTTAAAACTAACTTTTATTAATTTTTTTGTTGGGTTTTATTTTTTGTAAAAAAACTGTCAATTCAATTTTCCTCAATTTTTTTTTCCAAATATTGAAAACAATATATCTTATTAGTAAAAATTAGTTGGAAGCCATAATTTTTAATTTTGAAAAGATATTTAAATCAAAATTCAATTTTTACCAACTTTGAGTCAATTCTATTTATCCCAACATTTTAGTTCGAAAGTGTTATGGACAGGTGAAACGAAATTCACAGGTGCATAAACTAAGAACCGAAGGCTGCAAAGACGAAAGTGAAAACATCATAGTGGAACCGCAGTTTATGCTGATGATATGGAAGGACCACTTCTGCAGACTGTATAACGGCGACGATGAACTGAATTCCGCTGTAATGATGATCCATTCAACATAGACGACGAAACCCAACAATCCCGTTCTCCCGACTTAGACGAAGTAAAGATTGCCATATCTAAGCTGACGTCTAATAAAGCCGCTGGAGCGGATGGCTTGAATGCCGAGATCTTCAAAGGAGCTGGAGATAAGTTGGTTAGGAGCAACACCAATTTATCTGTACGATATGGTCGGAAGAAAGCATGCCCAATGAATGGAACCTTAATATTTTTTATCTGATTCTGGAAAAAGCACACCCTCAAAACTGCACAATCTATAGAGGAATCAGTCTACTTAACATCGCCTATAAAATCTTCTCTGCCGTAATATGTGAACGTCTAAAGCCCATCGTCAACGATCTAATAGGTCCTTATTAGTGTTGTTTTAGACCAGGAAAGTCCACAGTTGATCAAATATTCACATTACGGCAGATCCTGGAAAAAACTCAAGAGCACCAAATCGACACCCACCATCTTTTCATCGATTTCAAGGCCACATATGACTGCATCTACAGGGACAAGCTGTATAGAGCCATGTCTAGTTTTGGCATCCCTGCCAAACTCGTCCGTTTGTATAGGATGACCATGGAGAATTCACGATGCACCGTAAAGGTTGGAAACAACTTAGCAGAACCTTTCGATGTCAAAAAAGGTTTTAGACAAGGTAATGCGCTGGCATGTTATTTTTTTAACATCGTGCTTGAAAGAATAGTGCAGAGCTCACAAATCAACACTAGAGGCAGTTTCTTGCAAAAGTCTGTCCAATTACTAGCATATGCTGATGACATTTATATTATCGGAAGAACTCAGCGTGATGTCATTGGGGCTTTTGTGAGTATTGAGGCAGAGGCGACAAAAAAGGGTTTAACGGTTAATGAGGGCAAAACAAAGAACATGCTGTCGTCAAGAAAGGATATAAAACACCGACGTCTTGGTCAAAACGTCATCATCGACAGACGTAACTTTGAGGTAGTCAAGGACTTCTTCTACCTAGGCTCCGCTGTTAACGCAGAAAACAACACCAGCGCTGAGATCAAACGTAGAATTACTCTTGCTAACCGCTATTTCTTTGGACTAAGAAAGCAATTGAGTGGTAAAGTCCTCTCTCGAGGGATCATAGTGTTGCTATATAAGACCCATTTCATCCCCGTCCTCTATACGGTTCATGGAATATGACAAAAGCAGAAGAAAGCACCTTGGGTCGTTTCGAGAGAAAAGTTCTTTCTGTGATCTACGGTCCCGTATGCATCGAAGGGAAGTGGCGGAGAAGATGGAACGACGAGCTGTACGGGCTGTACAGCGACGTTGACTTAGCCAGAAGGGTAAAAGTATAACGACTAAGATGGCTGGGTCAAATGGAGCGCATGGAAACCAATGCTGCCGCCCGGAAAGTCTTCGAATCCACACCCATTTGACAGTGCAGTAATGAAAGACCGCGGATCAGGTGGCGCGCACGAGTGGAAGGTGACCTTACCCAACTTGGAGCGCGAAACTGGAGACATTTAGCTAAGGACCGAGCTAGATGGAGAAGTTTGTTGGGTGAGGCCCTAGTTCACACAGGGCTGTAGTGCCACCTTAAGTAAGTTAGTCAACATTCACCAAAATTTTGAGAAAAATTGAATTGACAGTTTTCTTACAATAAATTAAAAACCTAAAAAAAAAACAGAAGTTGGTAAACATTTACTTTCGACTCAGTTATCTTTTCAAAATTTTAAAATATTGGTTTCAAACTATTATCTATTATCACTATCATGTTTTCAATATTTAGCACATTTTTTAAAAAAATTAAAGCTAAAAAAAATGTTAAAAATTGGTTTTCGAATAAAAATTTCGTTAACCAAAACAGAATTTGAAATCAAACTCTTTTATCATATGCAAAATATTTTTAGTAATTTTAAATTTTTTATTGAGTAATTTAACTGATATTTTTTTTAAAAAAACATAAAAACCTATAAACCTATTACGCAAGACAAATCGACAGACGGGCTGGGAAGTTATCAGTGTGAGTTGCATCTCAGCCTCGTTTACTTCACCATAGGGTCGATGCACGTCCTACTCAAGTCATATGAAAAGAATGATTAATGTGGAGAAAATTTTTGAGAAATTACTGGGTGGGTCATCCAGTAACTGAAGTATCCTGGATACTATTCCTATAACATCGTCGTGTTGTTGAACATCGTGGTTATGTCTCTTGTCTCATTCCTTTATACTCTTATTTTAACGTTCTTTAGTTTAATGAAATTACCAGTTGTACTTCTCCTTTTAAATAAATCAACCATAAAACTTGCGTCCCTAGCAACACTCATCAGCCAGACTTTGAAGGTACTTTCATTTGACATAGATTATCTAGCCGTACTATAAGAATGTGGAATGCCTTGCCAACCACACTTTGTTTCCTCTTTTTAACCCGCTCTAGCTTTAGAAATTCTTATTTACACCGATAGTGTAGATAGATGACCAATTACTCTAGATTCCGAAGTTTAGAGTCATTTGACCTATTTTATAAGTGGTTGTTTACCTTTATCTATAGGTCTTTTTTGTACACATGTTATTATACACTACATAAGTTCATGATAATTTAGCTAAACTCTAAGCCCGCTATTATTTGTCAAACTTTGATAGTTTTTTTATTAGAAGATATTTTATAATTATTATAGCTTAATATTCACAAGGACCAATTAAAGCAGATTCCTTTTTCAGTATTGATGCCTTTAACATCAAACCTAGAATAATTCGAGCAGATGTAACTATACCTTAGAATCCAGCAATTAGTTTTTCTGACATTTTTTTTTATTCTAGAAAATAGTATGAGTTTAAAGCTGTTATCGCTTATAGGGTGACGCACAATTCACGTTAAACTATCCTCGTCTAACCTAACCTTTTGTAAAAAGACCGACCAAAGGTAGTGTGGATGACGACTGAATCTAGACTTTTCATCAAGTCCTAAGCGGTGAAGTATTATAGAGATAAACTACTGTTCTTATGAACCGTTTATATGGTAATCAATGACCAGACTCAGACATTGTTCTCGGCTATAGGCTAGTGCTCTCGCTGGCTAACTAATACCCAATCGTTGATTTGCTTTTGGCCAAACGCCATCCATCGGAAAAAAAATGCAACAAGAAATAAACATCCATATCCAGCAGATTTGTCGGAACAACGTTGTATCTGTATCTGGTAGGTTTCAAAAACCAGGAAAATGCATAGTGATGGTGAGTGACTATAGGTACTTTCACTGCAGAAGGAGGATAGATGCTTTTTCAGCTTTTTCTGTTTTTTTTTGGGTGAAAACAAAAGCCATATGGTTTCGATGTAGGCTATATTTTATTTTCTAAACTTGCGTCCAGAGCTCTGAATTCGTGTTTTTCCGCCTCATTGTCGGGATTCTATTTTGAAGTTCTTTTTTCTGCGGTACGGATTCAGCTTTTTTGTTTTTTTTTTTTCGATGAAATCAAGTGCAACATCATACAGAAGCAGATTTGGCATTTTTTTGCCTTTGGCTTGATGATCGCATCGTGTGTGTTGATATCTACTCGTATCAATAGAGTGAAGTTGAAGGATTTAACAAGGATTTATATTCTTATTGGGATATTTTGCTTCAAAGTACCCACCTACAGCAGGATTGGTTTGTGTTGTTGTTGCTTCATTGTTCTGAAAGGAATGAAGGAAAGAATGATGTTGTTTTGACAAGTATATTGGACCCTTTTTTGGTTTTGTTAATGGTCCTCAATACAAAAATGTTTATCCGCCTTGTTTTAAGCTGTGCTTCCTTGTGCCATCTTATCCATCATCAACTACTGTGATGGAAAGAATTTTTAGTTGGTCTTTTGGAGTTTTGTTGTGGCCGATAGCAACTAAATGAGAGCAATTAAATTCAGGAAAAATGGTAAAACCTTTTTAAGAATGCAAAAAGTGATTCTGTTAAATCAAAGAGAATTAAAATAAGTGTCGAAAAAGCCATGAAGCTTTGTTGCACATCTTTGAAGTTAAAACTACGAAATAAAAGGTGTACAATAGGGCGTATACTTACTTTTTTTGAATTATTAAAAAGAACCATACAATTGATGAAATCAACTCTAGATTTTTTTTAAGTCCATTTCGTATCAAAATTAATCACAATACTTCTTTTTCATTCCAGAACTTCAAGTTATCCAATATAACTCACCATTTTAAAAGGCAATCTTTCCCCCAAAAATGATGTAGGTAACCATATGCTCTATCGTTCCACCGACAAAAGGAAGAAGGTGTTAAGATATCAAAATGACCCACACCTGTGAGTGAAACAATCCAACAGTAAACTAGCATCAAGTGGGTACTTTTATAACAACACTCCAAACAAAAAAAGAACATTCGTAAGTACAAGTTTTGAATTAAGGCCAATACTAAATAAAAAGCTTTATCTCTCCTCTTGTGGTATTTATCCAAACCACATCTTGAGGGACACCTCAAACTTCTGAAATGTGTTTCATTTTTATTCTGGTTACTTAGCATAAATAAAACATTGAAACAAAAAAAAAAGAAAACTTCAAAGCCAAAACGATGATAAGAAACAAAAGAATCTTAACTAAAAAATAAATGAAAGAGGAACAAAATGCTTTTCTAAGTACTAGTGCCGCAGGAGATAATATTAAAAACTCCTGCTGCCCAAGTGCTTATCAAAGAGTTTTACCGATGACAACAACAACAACAATAACAAAAAACCTGAAAAAAATAAAATCACAAGAAAAAAAAATAATATTTCTTGTCCGTAAATAAAATTTATTTTTTTTTTATTTCATTTTTATGTTTTTGTTTATGTATTTTTATATTTTCATTCGTTTCTGCGTGTTGGAAGTACTACTCTTGTTTTGTGAGGAAAATTTCGATATTGGACGAAAAGCGTGGAATGAAGTGGTTTAAGGTTTCTCCTTTTATATCCTCTTATTTTTCTTTTTGAGGATTAAGGTAAGCTTTTGTTTTCATTGTTTTTGAAGCTTCTGTACTTAACGAGAAAATCTATGTTCTATTTAATTTAGCAGAGGGTGTGAGAGGGATTGAGATGCTTTAAATCTGTGGAATTTTGTTTTGCAAGTTTAACTGAATAATGACAACCGCAGCAATATAATGGAATGTTGATGAAATGAAAAAATACAAGTTAAAATCTTATTTACAACAAGAAAAAGTCGTAAACGAAATGAAGGTTTTATGAATAAAACTATTTACTCAACCTATAGTAGTTTCATCAGTCATTCAATTTTATAATGAAGCTTGAAAACTTTAAAAACTGAACGAAATAACGAAGGAAGGAATACAATTATTAAAAATAAATGTAAATTTAATTTTAAGTTTCCAATATTTAACAAAAACATACAAAATTAATATGGCTAACAAATTGGAAATTCATAATAAATTTAATAAATACAAAATTAAAGTTTCCTATAATTTTTAAGTTTTACGTATTTAGGCATTTTTATATATTGTTGAAATTAGTCAAAATATGTAAGTAAAGTATACATTTTATTTTTGTGTTTAATTTATATAAATGTATCTAATCTTTATCAAAAATATAACTACTCGTTTTGAAATAAATATAAGGTGGCTAGTTGTTATCTAGATAAAGCCTTTTTGCACTTAAACTGTATAAATAATTCGACAAAAAGCTAACCGATTGAAGGTATAATTGCCTTCAGCTTTTAGAACTTCCTACCATAAAGCTAGAATTTAATTAATACAATAATTGACTCCATTACATTTACTTTTAAGTTTGTATGAAACAAAAATTTGTAGAAAAATCCATTTTGAGAAATTGCATTAGTAAGAGATTGGTAATTTAATTTAATTTAATTCTATTTTTGTTACATAGATTTTAAGTCGAAAACAAATTTTTACCAATTTATGTAGCATTTCTTAAATTTTAACAAATTGGAGGAATTAAATTAATTTTAGAGGTATCAAGAACCGAAAATCAGCTTTTACCAAATTTGTGTACTATTTTTTGTAGATTTTATTTTTATTTGTGAAAAAATCGTCTGTTGGATTTTTATAAAAAAAAAAAACTATTGAATATCAGTTCTCATTGTGACGTTGTTTCATGCACACATATCGACAGCTTTTCTTTTTCACATTGTTTTCTATCAAGTCAATAGTATCAGTATTATTAAAATTATCTGAATTTTAAATAACTATGTCGTGCAGAATTTGTCGTAAAAAGACCATTGGGTCAGAACTCAAAGTAGAGTGCGGTGCAGAAAGTTTTATCATGCTAGATGCGCTAAATTAACAGCAATGATCTTGATTTTTATAAAAAGTCAAATAAAACCTGGAGGTGTTCTTCTTGCTGCATTCAACGGCAAACCTCTAGATCATCTTACAACGACAAAACTTCAACCACCACCACAGCCTCTATTATCAGCCCCGCTTCCACTGCTATCAACACCGCCACAGTCTCTAACGCTTCAACCGCCACCACCACTACCGCTCTCACCACAGCCACCACCTCCATCACCGCCACCCCCGCCTCCACCAGCACCATCACATCGTTGGCAAAAGCTAATTCCACTGTAACTTTGGATATGGTTTAGGCCGAAATTGTTTAGCTTAAGGAAGGTCATAAGAAACAAATCGATGTGCTTATCGCAAAAAATATTGAATGTGAAACTAAAATTCTACATCTCGATGAAAAGGTGAATAATTTGGAGCAACAGCTGTTAATGAATAGTATAGAGATATTAAACGTTACCCCGAACAACACTGCAATATCGAACGTTGACACAGCTCTCAAAATATTCAGCCATGGTTTAAATGTGAATATTAACGAAGCTGACATAGATCAATGTTTTATGAAGAAAATTAAAACAAAACAATCAAAGAATATTAACAACAACAATTCACTACTTACTAACTTTAGGTGGCGCTACAGTCCGGGGTGGACCTGGGCCTCAACCAAAATGCGTCTCCAGCCAGCTCGATCCCTAGCTAGATGTCTCCAGTTTCACACGCCAAGTTGGTTGAGGTCCTTTTCCACCTGAGTGCGCCACCTGAGTCGCGGTCTTCCTCTACTGCGCCGTCCCTCGGAATTGGATTCGAAGACCTTCCGGGCTGGAGCGTTGATGTCCATCCGCTCTACATGACCTAGCCATCTATGCTGTTGGAGTTTAATTCTGCTAACCAGGTCAGTTTCGCTGTACAGCCCGTACAGTTCGTCGTTATATCTTCTCCTCCATTCTCCATCGATGCGTAGGGGACCAAAAATCACCCGAAGAATTTTTCTCTCGAAGCATCCTAAGACGCTCTCATCTTTCTTTGACAGGGTCCAGGCCTTAACGCCATAAATGAGAACCGGGATGATGAGTGTCTTATAGATGGTGATATTACATGCTCGAGAAAGGACTTTACTTCTCAATTGCCTTCAAAGTCCAAAGAAGCAGCGATTTGCAAGAGTTTTTCTTCGTTTGATTTCAGCGCTGGTGTCGTTATCTGTGTTAATAGCGGTGCCTATGAAGACAAAGTCCTTAACTACCTCAAAGTTATAACTATCCATGGTGACGTTTTGTCCAAGACGTCGTCGTTCAGTGTCCTTTTTTGATGACAGCATATACTTGGTCTTGCCCTCATTGACCACTAAACCCATCTTCTTCGCTTCCGTCGCAATGCTCAAAAAACGCTCCACTGACATCACGCTTTTTATCTTCCAATTATGTCAATATCATCTGCGTATCCGAGAAATTGGATGGACCTTTGGAAGATTGTGCCTCTAGTGGTGACGGTTGAGTTTTGCACAATTCTTTCCAGAACGATGTTAAAGAAGTCGCATGACAGTGCATCGCCTTGTCTAAAACCTTTTTGACATCAAATGCATCGGTAAGATCTTTTCCGACCTTGATAGAGCAGCGTGCATTCTTCATCGTCATTCTGCACAAACGGATAAGTTTGACAGGGATGCTAAAACTAGACATTGCTCGGTAGAGCTCTTCCCTATAGATGCTGTCATACTCGGCTTTAAAATCGATAAAGAGATGGTGGGTATCGCTTTGAAGCTCCTGCGTTTTTTCCAAGATCTGCCGTAGTGTGAATATTTGGTCATCGCCGTTATATAATTTGGAGAAGTGATCTTTCCATATTCTCAGCATCGACTGCGGTTCTACTACGATGTTCCCCTGATCGTCTTTACAGGCTTAGGTTCGTGGCTGGTACCATTGGGAGGTTTTTTTTTAACTTTTAGTAAAATTTACGAACCTCATTCCTGTTGTGACATCCCTCTATCTCCTCGATCGCGCCCTTCTCATGCTCTCTTTTTTTTTCATCTAAGAAGCCGGTGTTACTCTCTCCTCTTCTGCTCGTAGGGCTTGTGAGCAGCTCTAGTCCTTTTGTGCAGCGCCGTTTTGTATGCCTCTTGTTTCGCTGCGTGCGCTTGCTGGCATTCGTCGTCAAACCAGGCAGGGGTTTCGCTGTGGTGGCCGTGTGAAACCTAGCATTTCAGAGGCGGCATCTCTGATGGCTGCAAGGCAATGTTGCCACTGGTTTTCAATGCTTAATGCAGGAAGCATAGGACTCCTTAAGAGGTTATTAGATACTCGATCGGAAAAGGACATGGCAGTCTCTTGCAATTGTAGCCGTCTAACGTCGAATCTTCTCACAGTACTTCCTTGTTTTCGCTTGGATCGGGATATCCTTGGCCGTACCTTGGCCACAACGAGCTAGTGGTCCGAGTCAATGTTGGCCTCTCGGAATTTTCGGATATCCTGGATACTGGAGAAGAGTCGTGCGTCGATCGCAATGTGGTCAATCTGGTTGACGGTTGATTGATTAGGAGATTTCCATGTCCCCTTGTGGATATTGAGATGCGTGAACTGCGTACTAGCTACCAGAACGTCTCGCCCTGCAGCGAAATCGACCAGCCTGAATCCGTTGTCGGAGGTGGTGTCGTGCAGGCTGTATCTCCCGATTATGCCACCAAAGATGTCTTCTCTTCCTAGCTTGGCATAAAATCTACTAAGACAATTTTAATGTCATAGCCAGGGCACTGCTCATATGTCTTGTCCAAGAGCTCGAAGAATATGTCTTTGGTGTCTTCATCTTTCTCCTCTGTGGGGGCATGCGCGCATATTAGGCTTATGTTTGCGAATTTAGCCTTGATGCTGATTGTCGTGATGCGCTCGCTCACACTGTTGAAACCCAAGACTTTTTGCCTGAGCCTAGTTCCAACAACAAATCCACACCCAAATAGACGCTGTCTTTGTTCTCGGTAGCAGTCGCCGTAGTAGATATCGCAGTCTTTTAGTTTGTGTTTGCCCGGTCCATCCCATCGCACTTCTTGGATGGCTGTAATATCTGCCTTGCAGCAGTTTAGGGCTTCCGCTAATTGTTCGGCTGCACGTGGTCTGTTAAGGGACCTAACATTCCACGTACATATCCGAAGTTCGTTGTCCTTATTTCGTTTGCGTGGGTTGTCAACAGTGAATCCGTCCGTATCAGAGGCTTGTTGGTGCTTCGAAACTTAAGGTATTTTTACGTGGCCAGGAAGTCACCCCAACGGCACAACCCCTTACCTGGTGGGCCAGATCCTTAGTATTACTCCAAGGAAGGGGAGCCGGATAAACCGTTTTTACAGGCCTGGGCTCCGAGTATGTCGAAGAGGCGGTATAAGGTGTTCACTAAGTAGTTCAACCTTACTGGAACTGTAGACGCCACCGTTGATTCTATCTCGAGAATTCGTCCGCTGCCACCTGGATAAGGAGAGATGCCTTAGTGGAAACACCTCTCCCCCCCTCTCTCGTTTGCTGCCCCCAACAACTTTCCACTGGGGTTGGAACCCAATCTCCAGTTGAGGTACTAGGCACCCGATGTTATCCCAAAATTAGTATCGTAAAATGCATATTTTAAAAGATAACTCCGTGAATTGCAAACAAACAGCTTTTTTTTTGAAAACTCTAATAATATTTAAAAATGTTGTTCCTTAAAAAAATTAAAGTTTTCCAAGTAAAATAATATACCTTCTATGTACGTCCAAACTCCAACTTAACTCTTATTTGACTTATAGAAAATCAGATATTCTTTTCATGCGATATCCGTGTACAGCAAGGTAGCTATCTAGGGCCACTGTTATTTATCTCAGCTATAAATGATTTAAGGGAATTGTTTGATTGATTGTGATATATCTATGTACGCGGACGATATGACCATTTATAAACCCATCACTTCATCATCTGATGTAAGTATCTTACAGCGCACCTTATACATTTTGTCTCTTATAAGCAAGAGCCCAAGAGCTTCGATCTTCTCCCGTGGTTCTACTTTATTAATGACAATTTAGTGCCTTTAGTTAAATTTACCTGTGTTATTTGTGATAAAGGACAAATTTTTCGCGAAAAAGACACTTTGGTTTATAAAACGCTGGTCAAAAGAGTTCTCTGACCCACATATAACGAAATCTCTTTACATCTCACTTGTTGGACCTATGCTTGAATAAAGCTAACAATTATAATGGATTGAAACCTCAACGTAGGTTTGTACTATTTTCCCCTGCGTAACCTACCGTGGGATCATCAATATTGGTTACCCCATACTCTGATCGACCTTCAAACTCTTGAAAATAGACTTACAACCGGAGGTATAATTTTAATTTTTTGAACTTAGAACATTAACTTCTCTGGCTTAGTACAGTTCGCATACAAATTCCATTTTGATGGTAAATTATAGAAAGCTTAAATTTACCTAGTTTACGCATTTAATATGCATTTTCATTTTTCATAATACTAACTTCTGGTACTTAAAACTTAAATTGAACTTATAACTTTATAAAAAGAAGATAAAGAGATTTTATGCATAACAGGTAAGTCCAAAGAAAAAACCTGCCAACATGTATTTAAAAACTCAAGTAAACCATTTCCATATCCCAAAGGAAAAGGCTATAAGTAAGACTACAACAACAACTAAGTGTGTTCCACTTCCCCAACCACCCTGCTGCCTGCCTCCACCAAGCCAACAGCTCAAATACTTCAACGATACCACAGCTAACTCTCTCACAATCGTTCAAATTTCGAAACTTTTTAATATTTATTTGCCTCCTTATCTATTGTGTTCCCTTGGTTGAATTTTAAATATATTACTAATGGCGTCTAGCCAAAAATGTTCATTCATGTCGAAGCGAATGCATCCGCATCCGTTTCCGCAATCCGCATTCGTGGGGTAGAAAGAAAATAAAAAATTCACAAAAAAAAGGAAAAATGAAGTGCAAAAGAAAAATATACGAATTGTGAAAGTTTCTTTTCTGTAAGTTCGTTTTACAAGGAGCAAATAAAGGATTCTCCATCTCCCTGCTCTCCTATATCTACATAGCTCCTTGCCACAACTCGTTGCAGTTTGCTATCATTTTCGCAATAGAGCAGAGCTGAATACCCAAGCCCCACACATTCGGTGCGGTATAGTCAGCCTTACCATCACTACCGACCTCTTCTATAGAGGTTCTATGTGTAGGTATATAGTGAACACAACGAGCACAAGCATTTAGCATTAAGCAACGCGCCGCAAAGCATTCCCATGGTTACTATGCGCTTTCCTTTTTCACATATGAGCCATGTTCAATTTCATCTAATATCCGTGTACACACATGAGTTGGAATGGAATTTATTTTGTTGTAAAGGCATCAGCAGTTACATATTTGAAAGCAGCCAACGACTTGAGCGGGTTTTGATTGTGTCCTTGTAACTGAGAATAGTCGTATCAGTGCCATACCAAGCGGCAATATAGCATAGCACCAGCACCAAGGAGCAGCAAGTGCTAGCAACTTCCTATCCTTTAGGTATTCAATTTTGAGTTCAATGAAGTGGAGGTGGAACATATCTAGACGGATGGTAATATGATCATAACAACGAATGTGTAGACATTTTTGATAAGAATTTTCGAAGAGATTTATTATAATATTCTTGTTGCGGTGCGGTAAAGATGGTGGTAAATATACCAACCTACACATAATATTATGTATTTTAGTAAGGACTTCTGTCGAACTGAAAATTCCTTAATGAGAAGCAATCAATAAATCTTTCAAAACGAAAACGAAAGTATCTATAAATAGGATCTTTGATACTGTTCGAGCATAATATTTTTTGATTTAATAAGACACACTTATGTGACGTAGGAATAATAATTATATAGGAAGATATTTTTCCACAGAAATGTTTCGCGTTATTTGTATAAAAATACATTTTTATAAATAAATGTGGATTTTAGCTTTAACCAAGACCCTGACTTTCAACATGACCTCATTGGATTGTTTTCAGAACGTTAGGTTTCGAAAATATTTTTAGCCAAAAGAACACCAACACCTATAAACATGTATTCTAAATAACCGAATTCAACCACACAAATCAATTTCAATTTAGGAGAAATAGAAATATAATCCTGGAAAATCAATCAATTACAATAAAAATAGGTGTAAAGTTAAATGGAATTTAGCAAAGTTTGAATTTCAGGAAAATTTGGTCTATTTTTGTATTTTTTCTTAGAATTTATTTAAAATGAGCAATTCAAACGCAGGTGTTGGCTTTTATTATTAAAGTTTTTTTTTGGGTCCTTAAGCTTGTTTTTGCATTCATTTAAAACAATCATTTTTACAAACTGGAATATTTTAAGATGCATTAAAACTAAATGCATTAAGTACATGTTTTTTTCAAATTGGTTATATAGCAAAATTTATTGAAAGATTTGAAATATTTTTTAATAACAACAAGGGTATTTCAATTTATATACTATGATTTATTCACCAATTTATTGTACAGTTTTGATTCTATAATTTTTGGTCGCGTTTCTTGAACTGGCTCTAATTCATCGAAACTTTTTTGATTTGCTTAAAATAAAATAAAATTGTAATTTTACATAAAAATCTATTGGTTTTTATTTTTAAAATTATTTCGGAGTACGCAAAAGCCCACTTCGGGTTTCCTGTACCCTTTTTTTTTGTAATTCATTTTTATTAATTCATTCTTAAACCTATCTTAAAGCTAGACAAAAATACATAAAACTATCCTAATTATCTGTAATTTACAACTAACTTAATGGTCCCATACGGACACTCTAAGTTAAGCTATAACACTAACTACTTCCGCCTTTCGGCCCTAAGATCTAATTTGCTTCAATTTAAATTTTATTTATTTTTGTATTTATTAGAAAATTTTGAAAAAAAAATAATATCAATATCCTTTTTTATTTTTACTTAAAACTACTTAAAATAAGGTCCTTAATATAAAACTTAAAACTAACTTAAACTACCTATTCTACCTTTTAGCTACTTAAAACTAGAACAACCACAGCAGCAAATCTAACTGTCTTATATTTTGTTATTTTCTTGTGTTCTTTTTTTTTTCTTTTTTAACTTATCATAGGAAGTTATTCTAATGGGTCCGATTTGTCAAATTGAAAATTTTGACATTTTTCAAAGTTTCAAGGACCCTAAAGTCGAAATAAAAGATTTTTAGAAAGATGTCTGTGCGTGCGTGTGTACGTACGTTCGTACGTTCGCGACGTTTTTTTCGTTGTCCATAGCTCAAGAACCAGAAGAGATATCGATTTCAAATAAATTTTGTTATACAGATAATAAGGCAGAAAGATGCAGAAAGGGCTCTCAAGAAAACTGCGTGGGTGGTTTTTTAGCATAGCAGTTTGAAAAAAAGGTGAACATTTTGGTTAACCCTCAATATCTTACGAACCAAAAACGCTAGAGACTTGAATTAAATTTTATATAATGTATTGTAACGTGATACCAATTAGGTATATTTTTTGAAAAAAATCAATATAACGGTTTTTTTTATAAATCAATAAAACTGAAAAAAAAAATTTGTCACCACCAAAATTTTACGACTGAAATATGATTTCATCTCTAAAACAATTTTGTGCAACGAAGAATAATGTTTTTGACATCTGATAAAATTTTGAGAAAAATCTAATTGATAGTTTTTTTACAAAAAATAAAAATCTAAAAAAAATGTAGAAGACTTGGTAAAAATTGATTTTCGACTCAAATATCTTTTCAAAACTTTGAGATATTGGCTTTAATTTACTTTTATCTTTAAAAAAATCTTGTTGTCAACATTCAGTTAAAGTTTGAAAAAAATCGATTTGACAGTTTTAAAATAAAAACCGAAAAAAAATTAACAAAAGTTGGTAAAAATTAATTTTCGACTCAAATATCTTTTCAAAACTTTGAGATATTGGCTTTTATTTACTTTTGTCTTTCAAAAAATCTTGTTGTCAATATCCAGTTTAAGTTTGAAAAAAATCGAATTGACATTTTTTTACAAAAAATTAAAAACCGAACAAAAAATTAACAAAAGTTGGTAAAAATTGATTTTCGACTCCAATATCTTTTAAAAAGTTTAAAATAATAGCTTCAAATAAATTTTATCTTATAAGAAATATTGTTTTCAACATTTTTTTTTTTTTTTTTTTTATAATAAACACACACTCAAGGGGATCTTACTACCCTTATTATGCAGATGCACAGTATGAGCACTAGGAAGAGGAGAGAGGGTTTAAAAGGAGATGTCGGTGCACATTGGTTTTGAATTCCTGAATATTGCAATGACTAGGAAAGACAGAGTGTGGTAAGGCATTCCACATTCGCGTAGTACGGCTAAAGAACGAATCTCTGTATTTGACAGTACGACCGAAGTTGGGCTCGAGGGTATACTGATGAGCATTCCTAGAAGCGCGAGTATTACGGTTGAACTGTTTAAGGGGAGGAATGCAGCTGGCTATTTCACTAGAGCATAAGCCGTTAAAATAACGGTAAAAAAGGGTCAGACAAGAGACCTTACGACGATGTTCAAGCGAAGTAAATGAACTTATGATGATATTATCACCTATCAATTTAAATGCTCTACGTTCAATACTATCCAAGAGGCTTAAGTAAGTTGCAGGAGCACCAGCCTAGAGATGGGAGTTATACTCAAGCTTTGGACGTATGTACGTTTTGTAGATAACAGCCAGATCAGAAGGGGTGAAATATTTCTTGCATCGCCTAAGAAAACCCAAACACCTTGCGGCATTTTTGGCGACATCGCGTATGTGATCATTCCATAAGAATGGTAAAATTTTTAAAAAATTCGAATTAAAAGTTTTTTTACAAAAAATAAAACTCTAAAACAAAGCAATACTAAAACTTGGTAAAAATTTACTTTCGGCCCAAATAGCTTTTCATATATTAAAAATATTGGCTTCAAACTTATTTTATTTCACAGAAAATATTGTTTTCAATATCAAATAATTTTTATATAAAAATCTAACAGTCCGTTTTTTCATAAAAAATAAAATCTACAAAAAATAGTACGAAAATTTGGTAAAAATTGTTGCAAGTACATATAGACAAACTTTTAAGCAAGACAAATCGACAGACGGGATGGGAAATTATCAGTGCGGGTCGCATCCCACCCTCTTTTTTTTTTTTTTTATTTATTCCATGTTTTTTTTTTTTATTTATTTCTTTATGGGCTACCATGCCTATTCTATTAAAAACTAAACCCTAAAACTATAAAACAAGTATGTAAGCCGGCCAAGGCTTAAAACTCCATCCCGACTACCCACTATCAAGTGTCGATTGAAGCCACCAAAACTGGTTCTCCTGCTTCACCCTATCAGTTCGGTCCCGTTCGGACACAGCCCGATTGTACAGGAGTCGCCTATCCACGGCTCGTCGTCTGACGTGGTAGATTAACGGAACTGCCAATCTATCCTGTACCAGACCGCATATATCTAAAAAGAGGAATGCCTCTGGTGGAAAGAAGCCGCTCAAGCGTGGCACTTTCAAATTTCGGATAGAACGCCCCGAAAATTAAATTGTTGGTCGAAGACATAGCTCTTGCAATCTGACCTCGAACGAGTTTTATCACGAATTTGTCAATTCTGTTGATTCGAGCCCCGTTGTATAGGACCTCATTGAAATAGTAATGCAGATAAGAAGATTCAGCTGTTCGATATAAGGCGGTACAGCGTCGTAAACACTACCGCTCAAACACACGAAACTTCTCCATCTGGAAAAGAGCAACGATGAACCACACAGGACAAACATAAACGATCATTGGCCGTAAGAGGGCCATGTAGCAAATTACCTTCACTCTGGGGTCAAGGCGACTGCTAAAAAGCAGCCGTTTTGTCAGAGCGAAGGCTCCTCTGGCCTTGGTCAGAGCAGCATTTATATGTCTGTAGAAATATAAATACTTATCTAACCAGATACCGAGGTACTTCACTACACTTTTGCTCGCTAATGGCTGCCCGTGAAGATCAACCATGACCATCTTGCGTCAATTCTTGCACGTATCCCTCGTGGCCCTAGCCAAAGGAGTCCGGAACAGAATTGTCTCCGACTTCTGGACATTTATTTTCAGTTTCCAGTCGTCGCAATATCGCTGAATCTTGTCGAAATCACGCTGCAAGAGAATTCTAATAACCTCAACCTTTCGGGCCGTTCTGTACGCAATTAGATCGTCATCGTACGCAATTGCCTTTGTAAGACTACCTATCAGATCGCTGATGTAAATGCTGAAGAGAATCGGCGAATTCACCGCTCCCTGTTGAAGACCATTTTTAATTGAGAATGTTGTGGTAGAAGTTACATTGCCACTTTTGACAACAAACTTTCTACCGTTAAGTTAATCTTACAGTACAGCGTAAGAACTAATCTCTGTGATTAACAGAGTTGGGCTCGATACTGGAATTATTTCAGCCTTCGGATTGGATGTGAGTTTTATGGATATCTTAACCGATAAGTTAACCGAGGCCCTGTCTGCGTAGTAAATAAAAATAATTCTAGGGGCAAGTATTCAACTTAGAGGTGGTTGATAAGATTTTCACAGTCAAAAGAAAACAAAATATTTAATCTTGTTTTGAAAACAACGTCGATTCTCGGTGGTAAAATCTCTCTTTGGCAATAAATTGGTCGTATATGTATGTTATTTTGTAAATCAGGGTAAGCACTGGTAATAAGTTCAAACTTACAATGTACCAAATTACAAAAATCTTACGCTACTGTTTTGTTTTTCAATTTGTTTATTTGCCACTCAAAACAATTACAATTAGGTACTTAGCTTTTTGGTAAATTACCACGAAGGTACGCAATACTTATTTTTATTATTTAGGTGTTATTTTTAATCATATCTACGATAACATTTTTTGTTTTTTTTATAAAATGAGAACAAACCTTTGAAAATATGTACTATTTTCTTCTTTTACAAAATAAAGCTTAATAATTAAACATAAAATACTTATGAACTAATACTTAAACCTAACTTAAAAATTAAACTTGATGCAGCTCAGGACCCACTCATCAACAGTCCCACTTAACCTAAGTACCAGCTTTAACCCAGTCAGGTAACCAATATTTATCTCTGTGAAGACTTTCAGGACTATTAGTATCTTTTTCTGGTATGCTTATGCAATATTCTTTTGACTGAGGATTGGGATAAAACCATCCAGAAACGAGCCCATTACCCGTATACGATATTTGTCCACGTATGACGGACTACTAACCTCTTAGTAAGTAATGTTGGAAATGAACCACCATTCATAACTAAAACTCGACAATACGTCTTAGACATAACTCTTGTTCAGATAGTATACACCATATGATCTTGGACTGGAAAGTATCCAAAGAACACTCTATTTCTGATCATAGATATATCCAGTTCAATATGAATGTGGTTGATAACCCGAGTCCATTGACTTTTCGACACTATCGGAAAACTGACTGGGCTTCAAACAGGAACTCATTACAGAGTTTACTAGAACCTGGACTATCTAGTCCTTCCTCCAACTCTAATGAACTTGACAACAAAGTCAATGACCTTACCTCAGCTACAACAGATCGCTAGAAATTGCTTGTCCACTTATACACATAAGAGGAAACCACAATGGTGGGCCTCAGAGCTTGACTCGCTCAGGAAAAAATGCAGGAAACTTTTCAACCGGGTCAAAGCTGCAAGACTAGCCTCTCACTGTTACTCCTACATCGAATCCCTAAGAATCTACAAGAAGGCACTAAGGAAATCCAAGCGATCTTCTTGGCGATCCTTCTGTGGCACGATAGAAGAAACTTCTGAAGCCTCTAGGTTACGGAAAATTCTTTCAACTAGTCCAGCTATGCCAAGCTGCTTGAAAAATGCAGACGGCTCCTGGACAAATTCAAGTAATGAATCGCTGAACTTGCTATTGGACACTCACTTTCCTGGTAGTTCTCTTTCCGAAACTTGCAACAGTTATATACGTTCAAGTTCAAATACAACATATCCACAAGGTCTGATCACAAGGGATAAGCTACAATGGGCTCTCAACACGACTTCTGTCTTCGTCTCAACATGCCTACTGTAAAGGTAAATCGGTGGAAAGAGCGTTACACACTTTAGTACGCACCATCGAATATTCCCTCCATCATAAATAGTTCACTATGGTTGCTTTCCTTGAAATCGAAGGTACCTAAATGTAGAGAGTTCGCTTCGGGACTTAATTCATTTAAAGCTTAGTAGAGGGACACCGTAAGGTGGTGTTCTATCCCCTCTCCTCTGGAACCTAGTGGTGAATGCAATCCTAACTATTCTGGATGCGGAGGGTTTCAGAGTGATAGCTTTAGAGAAAAGGTATAAACAGGGATAAGGGAAATAAAGTAGAACGTTCAGCTTGCCTATGTATAAGCGCATCGCTTCGCACGACCCCGTCTGCGGCGCTGGACACCTTGCTCTACCTCACACCTCTTGACATATTCAGCAAACAAATAGCTGCAAGCTCTGCTGTTCGGCACAATGCTTCGTCGCAGTGGACTAACAACAACATTGGCCACTCCGTAATTCTTAGGTACTTAGAATCAATTCCAAAGCACACAGACTACACCATCCCCCACCTGCGATTCGACAGAAACTTACAGATTTCTATACCTACCAGATCTTTTTGGGAAGAAAGGACATTCTTGGAGGATGATTCAATCCATTTTTACACAGATGGGTTAAAAACAAAAGAAGGGGTTGGTGGAGATGTGTATTCTGGACGACTGAAATTATGTCTCTCATTCCGCCTTCCCAATCATTGTAGCGTGTTCCAGGCGGAACTAGTGGCGATAAAAGAAGTCTTGTCTTGGCTCAAAGAAAACGTGATATCAACATCTGATATCCGTATTTTCTCTGATAGCAAGGCCGCTATCAAATCTCTAGACTCTGTCTCTACAAACTCTATAAAAGTCCATAACTATCGTTTATCTATAATGGAGATGGCGCAACAGTTTAATATTCACCTTTGCTGGGTGCCGAGCCATAGAGACATTCCAGGTAACTGTAAGGCAGATGACCTCGCCAGGAACGGTACAGTACAGCCCATGTTACCACGTTTGGCAAGTACTGGAATACCTATCGCTACTTGTAAACTGCCAGGTGAAACAACATCACCACGTGTCAAGTCACAAAAAAAATCTGGCCAACACTGCTCGAAAACGCAAGAATTACCTAGTAGAATTCTTCTTAAACGATCTTAACGATCTTAATCATATCGGTATAATCAGCCTCTCACGTTTCATAAGGGACTCAAGCTGGTTCCATTGAGCTAAGGAGGAAGCCTCAAGATTCATGTGGTATCACAATGGGCCATTACCTAACCTAAAAAAAAATTACTAAAAGTTAGTAAAAATTAATTTTCGACTCAAATATATTTTCAAAACTTTAAGATAAAAATAAAAAAAATAAAAATCGAATTTACTATTTTTTTTACAAAAAATTAAAAACTGAAAAAAAAATTAACAAAAGTTTTTAAAAATTGAATATCGATTCAAATATCTTTTCAATAACTTGAACTTTAGACTTCAAACTTATTTTATCTTATAAGATATTTTTTGTTAACATTCTAAAAAATGTTGAGAAAAATCAAATTGACAGTTTTTGGACAAAAAATATAAATCTAAAAAAAAAAATAATAAAAGTTGGTAAAAATTGATTTTAGACTCAAACTTCTCTTCAAGAGATATTGGCTTTAATTTACTTTTATCTTTCAAAAAATATTGTTGTCAACATTCAGTAAAATTTTGAAAAAAAATCGAATTGACAGTTTTTTTACAAAAAATTAAAAACCGAAAAAAAAGCAATATTAAAACTTGGTAAAAATTTACTTTGGACTCAAAAAGCTTTTCAAAAATTAAAAATATTGGCTTCAAAATTATTTTATTTCACAGAAAATATTGTTTTCGATATTAGTAATTTGTATGTGAAAATCCAACAGTCCATTTTTTCATAAAAAATAAAATCTACAAAAAATAGTACGCAAATTTGGTAAAAATTGATACGAGTACATATAGACAAACTTTTAAGCAAGACAAATCCACAGACGGGATGGGAAGTTATCAGTGTGGGTCGCATCCCAGCCTCTTTTTTATATTAAATTAGGTATTGAGATAATCTATACCTAAATTACCAAATAAAATAAGAATCGCCTAATGACATGCAACGATCATGGGCCTCAAGCAGGAACCACTTAACATGCTATTTAAAAGCGTTCTATATCAAATATCTTATTATAAATATTACCGGTGGCAGCGATCCTCGAAATAGATAGAAATGAGATATTTTAAGTTAGTGAAAAGTAGGTCAATATACTCCCCAGCCTCGTAACTAATTCCACTCGAAAATTAATGTTAAAATATTGCTCCGTTGCGACATAGAAGGATAAACATACAAACAAACAAACAAACAAATTCTTGCATAGCCTTAGGTAACCCAAACATCTATCTGTATTTTCAGCGACATTTCATAAATTGCAATATTTAAGAAATATTATTTTAAATTCAATAAATTATACTAGTCGACAAGGTTTTCTTATTGACAATAAAACTGTGCTCTTCTAATGGGTTTCGATGGCTCTAATTTAAATCCGCTTTTAAAATTAATGTATCACGTCAAGTTTTTGAGATATTATTTCTTTAGTTATCTCAAATAAAAATAAAAATAAACAAAAAAAATCGGGTTTAAAACATTTTTTTCTTTTTAACTTGAGATTTGCTAGTTACATTAGTTAAATAAATCATATTTTTCAAAACTATGAATGTATTTATTTCAAGGTTTTCTTAAAACTTCACTACAGAAAGTGGCTTCAAACTTATTTTGTCATATAAGAAATTATGTTCTGAACATTCGTTAAAATTTTGAGAAAAATTCAATTACAAAAAACAGTACTCAAAATTGTGTTGATGTTCGCTTCTCGATATCTTGTGAACAATAGAATATATTAACTTTAATTAGTGTCATTTATCCAATTTGTATTCGTTTATATAAAAAATAGAAACTATTTCATCATATGCCAAATATTGTTCGTAATGTTTTATCTTTTTACTGACAACTTTTTCAACAAAACACATTAACCTACAAACCTTTTAAGCAAGACAAATCGACAGATGGGATGGGAAGTTATCAGTGTGGGTCGCATCCCAGCCTCTTTTTCTTTGTTTTTGTAATTTTGTCGACCAGCCTAATTTATAAAAATAATAAACTAGGTCGGAGACAGAATGGAGTCCTGGGGGACACCATTATTTAATTTGACTTGAAGCCGTCTAAAAACTAATGTTAGCCATAAACATAAGCAGTTTTCGATGTTCGTAGTATTTCTTGAGCTGATAAGTGATTCTACGGCTTGTGTCGATTAATAATTAAAAGAGGGAGCAGGTTTGCTCTTTTTGCGTTAAGACTAGATAAGATAAAAAGCGGTTTTCAATTTATTAAGCCATCATCATAAACAGAAAGCAGAAAACACTCTATCAAGCATGATTTTGTATTCATTTTTTAAAATACAAATCCGTTTTGCTTAGACACTAAATCCAAATTTTCCATTGGCAGTTTATAAAACCTGAAAGTGTTAAGTCTCTTGTACTTGGAGACGCTCGATTTTTAGTGTATTTAAAATATATATGTAATTTCAACAAAGGCATGGTGAATTTTCAGTTAAAAATGATTGAAATTTAAAAAATAAAAACAGGCTGGGATGTGACCCACACTGATAACTTCCCATCCCGTCTATCGATTTGTCTTGCTTAAAAGTTTGTCTATATGTAGGTACTCGTATCAATTTTTATCAAATTTGCGTAATATTTTATGTAGATCTTATTTTTTTATGAATATCGAAGACAATATTTTCTGTGAAATAAAAAGTTTGAAGCCAATATTTTTAATTTTTGAAAAGATATTTGAGTCGAAAGTAAATTTTTACCAAGTTTTAGTATTGTTTTTTTTTAGAGTTTTATTTTTTGTTAAAAAAAAACTGTCAATTAGATTTTTTATAAAATGTTGAAAACAGTATTTCTTATAAGATAAAATGAGTTTGAAGCCTAAATTTCAAGTTTTTGAAAAGATATTTAAATCGGTATTCAATTTTTACCAACTTTGAGTAATATTTTTTTATTTAGATTTCATAAAAAAAAAATGTAAATTCGATTTTGCTCAAAATTTTATCCGATGTCAAAAACATTATTCTTCCTTGCACGAAATTGTTTTAGAGATGAAATCATATTTTAGTCGTAAAATTTTGGAGGTGACAAATTTTTTTGATTTATAAAAAATGTATTTTTTTTAAAATATATACTTCTTTGATATCACGTTACAATATATTATATAAAATTTAATTTAAGTCTCTAGCGTTTTTGGTTCGTAAGATATAAAATTAAACCAAAATGTTCACCTTTTTTTCAATCAACTAAGGTAAAAAAAAACCACAAACACAATTTTCTTGAGAGCCCTTTTTGCATCTTTCCGCCTTATTATTTGTTTAACAAAATTTATTTGAAATCGATTTTTGTTCTGGTTCTTGAGCTATGGACGACGAAAAAAACGTCGGGACCTTGAAATGTCGAGTAATGCCAAAGTTTTCAATTTGACAATTCGGACCCATTACAATAACTTCCTATGGGAACTAAAAAATTAAGGTTTGAAAACTTTTCAAGGAAATCAATTTCAGAAAAATTGAACTACTAATTTTGGAGTAACGTAGTAGAGGTTGTTACTATAACTGTCTTAATGTTTATATGGTCCATGGTTAAAAGCTATCGTAGGCCCCGAAAGTCTCAACTATATTTTTAACGTTCTTAACTTTTTGACCGATTTTGGATTTAACACTTTCTAAAACTTTACTAGAAACTGTTTTTCTAATGAAGCACATTGTTAATTTTAGAACTCCCTTACCTACAAAACGGACATTAAACGATATTTTTGTTTTCTTTTGTTCGAAAATAGGAAGGCATTATCCTTTACTTGTGGTCAAAAAATAAATTTCATAATAAGAAGGGTTACTGGTACACGACTTACGAATTTCGTTTTAAGGCAATGATTCAAATTTAATTTAAGAGAATGAAAAAGAGTCAAATGTAATCATGTTTTTGCTTCCTGGAAATGTTCGTGCTTCTTTTAACTTTATCTTTTTTTAAATAAATATAATTTTATAGTATTCTTTGTAATTGCTTTGAATCGAAACAATTTGGACAAAATTTGTCAAATCTTATGAATAGAATTTTATATAAAAGGTGATACAAGAAAATATTTTTAGTTCTTTTGCATATATACTAAGAATATAATGAATAAATTATGTTTAATTTTATTTCTCCCCTGTTAAAAAATTGTATTACAATTTTATTACAATTTTGACGAACTTCTTAAGAACCTGATAGAGTCCTTAAAAAAAACAACTTTTGGCTTCGTTATTCTCCTACTGTTACCTGCACCCCCTGATATAAAGTCCGAAAGAAATATATATCTAGTTGAATTGCTTTGACCAGTTGTGTTATTTTTTTTCGTCATCGCCTCCGTTTCAATCGACTTTCATTAACTACCGATTTTTCGTCCTTAATCTAGAAAACTGTCCGGTTGGTGAAATCATGATCGTTGCTGAAACATTTTCCAAAGCATTTGAAGGAACCCTTATGTGTGTTATGTGCCTTCCCACCAAATTGCACTACACAGTACCCAGTCAATCCTTTTGAAGTGTAGGTGGTAGGTGTAGAGTTGTGTCCTTGTGGCTATAGGGTTTTCCTGGAAAAACCAGCAAAATGCTTCCAGAGACGTGCAATTGCAATTAAGTGGTATTTTTGTAAGTGATTATGATGGTTTCGTGTAGGTAGGTAGTTGTGTTGTTTGGATATATCTCGTTGGCGTCGTTGGTTGCAAGGAGTATATTTTCATTTTTAGCTTTGTGTTGGCCAGCAGGCCCAGATGCCCTGAACATTGAACACAGGGCACTGGATAGTACCGGACACCGACTCCATGCTTTGACAGAAGAATGTGTCTTATGGATGTTTGGCAAAGGGTACAGAGTATTCTGAATGACCCTTCAACTGAAGTTTAAACGAGCACAATAGGTTATAGGTGACCAACCATCCCTGTGACCAACCCGGCCCAACTCATGTCAATGTTGGTAGGTATAATATAGGAATACAGAGCTGTAAGGTTTAAGAAGAATGAATGACTATGGGTGTCAGCAATTGGCGATGTTCAATTCGATTGTGTGTGGCTGTGGCATGTTGCATCCTTGGAACTGGCAGTATATACGAAATATATGAGTATAGCCTGTGGTTCACATATTATCTGGTGTTGTGAATATGGTAGGTACTGTTAACTGTTAGACGAAGGGTTTTTGGTCGTGTTTGTTGACATTTGTACGTGCTGCAGGGTGCTTTTTATCGTGGCACCAGTTCAGGATGATGATGATGAGAGGGTTATTGTTGTTGTATAATCTGTGAATTGGGCAGACAGATGGTGAATTGTATTTTAGAATGAACAATGAATGTCAAGTTGCAAGTTATTTTGAGAATGACTTGTGCATCTTCAGCTTTATCTCTAGATACAAACGATGACGATGACGACAACAATGATACAATGGACTTAGAAAAGGATAGCTACATACATACATATCGAAGACACATGAAGAGGGACACATTTCAAATTAGTCCTCTGTTGTTGCCATGGATTTGGAATAGAAGATTGTACACAAAAGTTGTGCACTTAAATTAAAGAAAGAAAAGGTATCAAATTGAAAGAAGAATCAAAAAACCATTTTCAATTATTGCTAAGTGATAAAAAGTTGTTTTAGTTTTCTGGAAAATGTTATTTAAGATGTTTTTGTGTTCAAGATTTGAAATTTACAGCAATTGGTGGTGCTCTGAAGTGATTATCCGGCTCCCCATCATTGGAGTTATACTAAGGATCTGACCTTCCAGGTTGGGGATTGCGCCGTCGCGTCGGGATGACTTCCTGGCCACGTAAAAAATACCTTAGTTGCGAACCACCAACAAGCCTCGGATACGGACGTATTCACTGTTGACAACTCACGCTTTGAAGTGAACAACATACAAATAATAAAGTCTGCTCTCAAGACAAGACATATCAAAAAGTTTTAGTCTGTGCTGATAAGGTGGAAGATCCTATCCTAACCCATTTAGCACAAATCTCTTGAGATTTGTTGATACTAGTTCTAATTAAGTGCAGAGACTTGACAGGCATATTCGAGAACTAGCCAATTAAATTTTACCACCTTTCAACAAGATATGATTGCAACTATAAGAAATTAGAAGAAGAGTCAAGAGGGGAAATTATGTCCTTTAAATCTGGACGTACTACTTTTATTTTTGGTAATTATTTGTATACTTTAAAATTTGTTTAATTAAAAATGTTTTTCTTCGTTAACTAACTTTATTGTTTACTGGCTTGTGCTGAGATTTGAAATATTTAAAAACATAATTTATTTATTATAAAGGCCCCCTCAACTTCTCGGAAAGAATTTCTGAGGGTATCTGTGGAAAGAATATTTATTTTATATATAGGAATTTTAGAATTTCTGGATTTTGGATTTTTGAGATTCTGGATTTTTGGCACTAATTTTTTTAATGTTGGGTTTTCAGGATTTTGGTTTTCGGTATTGTGTTCGACTCTCATTCTAAGGACATGTCTTACTTACTTATTTAAGGTAGCGCTACAGTTCTGTGTGAACTAGGGCCTCACCCAACGAACTTCTCCATCTAGCTCAGTTGGGTGAGGTCACTTTCGACCTCAGGTGCACGCCACCTGATTCGAGTTCTTCCTCTATTGCACCTGCCTGTGGGTGTTAATTCCAAGACTTTCCGGGCCGGAGCATTGAATTCCATGCGCTCCACGTGATACAGTCTCTTAGTCGTTGGACTTTTACCCTTCTGGCTAAGTCTACGTGGCTCTAGAGCCCGTACAGCTCCTCATTCCAACTTCTTCTCCACTTCCCTTGTATGCATACGGGACTGAAGTGCGCACGAAGAACTTTTCTCTCAAAACGACCCAAGGTGCTTTCATCCGCTTTTGTCATAGTCCATGATGATAAGTGTCTTATATAGCGACACTTTGGTTTCTGGAGAGAGGCCTTTGCTATACTCAATTGCTCCTTTAGTTCAAAGAAACAGTGATCACAAGAGTTATTCTTCGTTTGATCTTAGCGCTGGCGTTTTTGATGGCGTTGTTTTAGATGAGATGTCGGTGTTATAAGTCTTTTCTTGATGACAGCATGTACTTTAACCACTAACCCATTTGTGCCGCTTCTTCCTCAGTACTCATCAAGAATCCCCATTGACATCACGCATGACAGCACATCACCCTGTCTAAAACCTTTTTTGACATCAAAACGTTCTGTTAAGTTCTTTTAAACATTTCTGATGCAGCGTGAATTCTCCATGGTCATCCTGCACAAACGGACGAGTTTGGCAGGGATGCCAAAACTAGACATGGCTCTATACAGCTCCCTGTAGATGCTCTATACAGCTCCCTGTAGATGCCGTCATATGCGGCTTTGAAATCGATGAAAAAATGGTGGGTGTCGATTTGATGTTCTTAGGGTTTTTTTTCGGAATCTGCCGTAAAGTGAATATTTGATCAGCTGTGGACTTTCTTGGTCAAAAACCACACTGATAAGAACCTATCAGATTGTTGACGATCACGGATTACGGCAGTAAAGATTTTGTAGGCGATGTTAAGTAGACTGATTCCTCTGTAGTTGGTGCAGTTTAGAGGGTCTGATTTTTCCAGAATCAGCCAAAAAATACTAAGGTTCCATTTATCGGGCATGCTTTCTTCCGACCATGTCTTACAGACAAGTTGGTGCATGCTCCTGACCAACTTATCTCCAGCTGCTTTAAAGAGCTCGGCATTCAAGGCATCTGTTCCAGCGGCTCTGTTAGACGTCTGCTTATATATGGCAATCTTTACTTCGTCCAAGTCGGGAGGACGGGATTGTTGGCTTTCGTCGTCTAAGTTGAAAGGGTCATCCTGCCAGACAGCGAAATTCGGTTCGTCGTCTGCAGAGGGTCCTTCCATATCCTCAGTATTGACTGCGATTTCACCATGATGTTTCCACTTTCGTCCTTGCAGCCTTCGGTTTGAGGTTTATGGAACTTTCGAGCTTCATTCCTGCTTTTGAACCTCTCAACATCTTCGACCCCACGTTTCTCATGCTCTCCCTTTTTCCTTCTGAGAAACCGGTGTTCCTCTCTCCCCTTCTGCTCACGGAGCTCATGAGCAGCTCTCGTCCTTCTATTATGTTCGACGTTGTATCTTCTCCCAGCGTCTCCCTGTTTTGCCTTGGTTCTGGAAACCCGAATATCTACCTTGGCTACAACGAGATATTGGTCCCAGTCAATCTAAACTCTTCGGAAAGTTCGGACATACTGGATATTGCTGCATACTGGCTTCAATTAAGTTTCGCTCCTCAGAAAATTTGATGGTAATATTGCCAAATTAAGCCTTAATGCGGATGGTCTTAAGAAGCATGTTAATGCACCTATAGCTAAATAATTGTTGAATAAGTCTGGCTCCAATGACAAAGCCGCATCCAAATAAGCGCTGTTGATTTTGTCGTTAGCAGTCACCAAGATAAATATCTCAGTTTTTCATCAAGGCCATCCCATAGTATTTCCTGGATGGTGATGGTGTGTGCTTTATAGCAGTCTACGGCCTCCGCTAATTCTTCGGCTGCACGTGGTTTGTTAAGGGAAATAACATTCCACGAGTATATCCGAAGAAGGTTGTCCTTAGTTTGTTCAACTTCAAAGAAAAAATACTTAAAGAACCAAATTCAGGAATTACCAAAAATTAAGGCAGTACAAATTGTTGGGCATTCTTCTTCTCGTTTAAAATACCCATTGTTAATTTTCCTCCATTTTAAAACCTTATAGAGAAAGCTAATTTCTTTGCCAGACAGTTTACAACCAATTCCTCCTGTTTAACACTTATCAACACACTTAAATCTCTTCCTTCCAAGGTCATGGAAAGACTGATTTATATCAGCTCAGGAAATATCCTGTAGACCAATGGCTTTTTTATTACTATCTCTACGACTTTCAAAAACTTAACATTTCAAAAACATTGAGATTAGAAACTCTTGTCGAAAATGCGTACATTCATTTTTGTCGAATCCCTCCTTCGTTGGATAAGTACTTACTTTTACCGTTAAATAAAAGTAGTCTTGAATGGTATCAGTCTAATAAATAAAACAAACGCTGGTGTACCTCAGGACTCTAATCTGTATCCGGTGCTCTTTCGCATTTTCATGAGGACAAATTATAACATTTTAAACTCGTAATGTTTTTTTTATCAAACTATGGTAGAGTAGTAAAAAAAATGGCATTTAAATTTTCGAAGCCAAACTATTTTGCAAGTATGTTATGTACAGTTGTGTTCATAAAAATAGCAGTGCTCTCCAAATAAAACCAAAAGGCCTTCGATATCAACGTTATAATACATTTCGTTAAACTTCTAAAATATTTTATTCATAACAACAGAAAATAAGTATTTTTGATTTTTTACCGTTAGCTTTGTCACAGTTAAAACCGTTTATTAAATATATGGCCGGTTATAAAAAAGCAGTGCATGACAAAGGACTAGATCTATTATATAAGAAGTAAGAAAAACTATAATAAGTTATATGAAAGTATACAAATAATGTTAGCTTACAATTAGTTATTTGTTGCATAAGCATTGTTTTTTATGATGATTTGCATCTACGTGGCACCGAGTCCACTAAAACCTGTTACCTCTCGACTGGTATTGTGTTCCACGAATCACGCACTGCTTCCCACCATTATTTCGAATCCTAGGGTTTTGCTTTATGAACTGCGTTCTTAACATCCCCTCACAAATTTTGCGATGGGGTTTACGTCGGGGGATTGAGCGGGTCACTTCATAACGGATGACTTCTTCTGGGCAAACCATGGTTTTATCTTGTTTGACGATGCTTTATGTCATAGCCTTGTTGGTATACCCAAACCAACGACATTTCCTCTTCAGCATAGGGTAACATAACCTCCTTAAAAATGTTCACATATTCGGTTGCACCCCTTATACCCCCTATTGGATAAACAGGCCCGACCCAATAATATTAAAAGCATATCATCATTTTTCCTCCACCATGCTTCACTGTTTTTATCACTGTTTGGATAGTATGCTGCATTTTTAGGGTCTTCTCACATATTCTCGACGACTCTTGGACCCAAAAAGGACGACTTTGCTTTCATCACTTCACAGAACATTCCTCCATTTCTCTTTTGCCCCATTTCTATGCGCTTTAGCAAACTCCATTCTTTTTGCCACATGCCTTTTCGTGAAGAATGGTACCTTGCGTGGACTTCGGGCTGTTAACTTCGCTTATAAAAGATGTCTTCGTATTGTGACCACGCTTACAGACAGTTGAAGCCCATTTCTTATTTTCCGAGAGCCTATGGAAGGGCTCTCTTTTGCTAACTGACCAATTTTTCTATCAGTTCTTTCAGTAGTCACCCTTTTTGGGCCTCGCGTTTTCGGTATATTTTGCCATTTTAAGGGTTTACTGACCATATTTGCTGAGCAGCCTAGGATGTCCTGAATATTTTGGTAGGTTTTTCCCTCCAAACCCAGTTTTCGAATAAGTATTCGAATTTCTTCGGTGCAGTGTCTTGACCGTCTGATAATTTATTTTTGGGTGTTCACCGGGAAAAGCTAAAAGCCTCTAATATGAAAACGAAGGACCGTTAGATGCAAGTAACATGTTAATTTTTTTGTAAGAATTTTCGTTCTTTAAATAATTGACAATCTAATAAAATGTTACCAGCACTGCTTTTTTATTGAACACAACTGTATGTATATTAAGTTAATTTATACGAAAGTTGTAAACGTGATAAAAATCAGATCGTTATAATTAGATCTTCGAAATACATTTAAACTAACAAAGGTTGTCTGTGTTGGTCTTTCTATATGTAGTAAAAATTGTGTGCCTTCGTGAAAAATTTAAGGAATGGACTTAAGATAATAATTTACCTTCCCAATCGTTAGATGACTTTTTAAACAGTTATGTTGATGCCATTTTGTTTTATCGGCTTACACTTAAAAAAACGTTACCAACACGTCAACTTGATAAAACTTTATGATCAAGAGCCGTTGAAATGTCTATACGTTAAAGTCTAAATTGTTCTCGAAGATGAGTCTCATATTTTTTAAAATGCGGATACCTACGTTAGCATAAATATCGTCAGATTTATGACGACGTCAATCCAGCACCCCATAAACGGGATCCCCGTCATATAACATGGAGAACATGAAATGGCCCAACTGATAAGACCAGAACTGAAATAATTATCGTTGTTCTTAATTTTTCTTATTATATAAGTTAAACCTCTTCAATAATTATATAGGTACTTGGTGGTGTTAAAACTGGGATATATTTTTCTTAAACTGTTTTTTAAGTTATGGCCGATAAACTTTTTTAAACGTTGCGGTTCGGTGTCCAAAAGAATGACCGCAACATTCAATTTTTCCAGGTGAAAAAATTAATACATATCCTCGTACCTACTTAAAAAGTGCTAAAAAGTAAGCAGTGAAATAATCCATCATTAAATTTATGCTCCTTATCAACACCGTACACCAAGGCCACTTCAAAGGATTACTAAGCAGTCATGGCAGATGAATAGGGTAGGATAGGAGCTATACATAGATATGTACCGTTATTTTTTTTATTGCATAATTTTGTTTTCAGATACTGGTCGCCATGGGTCAAGTTGCGAGGCTAATTTCTTTTTTGTTGCCCAGATAATTAATCCTTTGTGCGGGATGGAGGTCGCAATTGAGAACGGGAATGGGAATGGGAACGGAAAAGGGAATGGGAATGGTATAGTCATAATTTTTATTGCGCCTTTTTCTCTTAAAAGAATTAACGGTTGTTGTTATAGCTGTGAAAACATTTTCCCTAATGTACTAGAGACTATACTGATGATGGGATGCCGACTGGTCCGATCCTTATGCACAATGGAAGGAGCAGAGCTTTTATACTCTTATACACATAACTGTATATAAGGATGTTGTAGCTAGCGGCTATATAGAAAGAAACGGTCGGTCGAGTGATGGCGTGCGATATTGTTCTTCTTTTTATCCTTTTTTTTTGTATGGTGATGATAATGCGTGTATAATATTATTTTAATTATTATATTCTAACTCGTTTTATCCTTTAAGCGGAAAAGAATACGAGAGTGTTTGTAGACAGCTTAAAAAGGAGGTTAAATTTAGTTATACATAAGTTTTAAAAAGGATCTGCGGGTTTTTTGTGTGTTGTTTTTGTTTTGTTTTGTTGTATTTTTTTATTCTTCTAATTTATGAAGTGTTAATTCCAAAATCATTTCAAAAAGGATAAGAATCTTTTCTTTTTCTTTCAATTGTAATATAATGTTTGATCGAAGGGTTGAGCCTTTTCTTACATAGTGGATTATGGGATGAACACATTTTTTTTTATTATTTTATGAAAAGGATTATGGTAATTTTTTTTTCCAAAATTCGTAGTCTGTATCAGATTTAAGAAAATTTTTTTTTAAAAAGTGTCAATTCGATTTTGTTCAAAATTTTCTCAGATGTTAGAAACGTTATTCTTCGTTGCCAAAAATTGTTTTGGAGATTAGATCTTTTTTTTTGTTAATAAAATGTTATAGGTGACAAATGTTTTCAGTTTTGTTATTTATAAAATAACCGTTAATTGGATTTTTTTCCAAAAATATAGTTTTTATTATCGCCTTACAATTTATAATATAAAATTTAATTCAAGTCTCTGGCGTTATTGGTTCGTGAAATATTTTGGGTTAACCTTAATGTTCAGCTTTTTTTAACTTCCCATAAGAAGTTATTGTAATGGGTCCGATTTGTCAAATTTAAAATTTTGACATTTCTCGACGTTTCAAGATCCATAGAGTCGAAATAAAAGAATTTAAGAAAGATGTCTGTGCGTGCGTGTGTACGTACGTTCGTACGTCCGTACGTTAGTACGTCCGTACGTCCGTACGTCCGTACGTACGCGACGTTTTTTTCGTCCTCCATAGCTCAAGAAGCAGAAGAGATATCGATTTCAAATAAATTTCGTTATACAGATAATAAGGCAGAAAGATGCAGAAAGTGCTCTCAAGAAAATTGTGTGGGTGGTTTTTTTTACCATAGCAGTTTAAAAAAAAGGTGAAAATTTTGGTTAACCCTAAATATCTTACAAACTAAAAAAGCTAGAGACTTGAAATAAATTTTATATAATAAACTGTAGAGTGATACCAAACAAGTATATTTTTTGGAAAAATTCCATTTTACGATTTTTTTTATAAATCAAAAAAACTGAAAAAAACATTTGTCACCTCCAAAATTTTAGTTGTAAAATATCATTTCATCTCCAAAACAACTTTGTGCAACGAAGAATAATGTTTTTGACATCTGAGAAAATTTCGAGAAAAATCGAATTGACAATTTTTTTATAAAAATAAAAATTCAAAAAAAACATTACTTAAAATTGGTAAAAATTGAATATCGATTCAAATATCTTTTCAAAAACTTGAAATTTGGGCTTCAATATTATTTTATCTTAAAAGAAATATTGTTTTCAACGTTTTGAAAAATGTTGAGAAAAATCGAATTGACAGTTTAAAATTAATAAAAGTTGGTAAAAATTGATTTTCGACTCAAATATCTTTTCAAAACTTTGAGATAATAGCTTCTTATTAATTTTTACTTATAAAAAATATTGTTTTCAACAATAGGACAAAGTTTGAGAAAAATCGAATAAACAGTTTTTGTACAAAAAATAAAAACTTAAAAAAAAAATGTAAAAAAGTTGGTAAAAATTGATTTTCGACTCAAATAGCTTTTCAAAAATTAAAAATATTGGCTTCAAACTTATTTAACTTCACAGAAAATATTGTTTTCGATATTCAGTAATTTTTATATAAACATCCAACAGTCCGTTTTCTCATAAAAAATAAAATCTACAAAAATAGTACGCAAATTTGGTAAAAATTGATACGAGTACATATAGACAATTTGTTTGAGAGTCCTTTCTGCATCTTTCTGCTTTAACATTTGTATAACGAAATTTATTTGAAATCGATATCCTTACTGGTTCTTGAGCCTTGGACGTCGAAAAAAACTTCATGAATGTGCAAAGGTACACACACGCGCTTGCACAGACATCTCTCGAAAAATATTTGATTTCGACTCAACTTCTTAAAACTTGGAGAAATGTCAACATTTTCAATTCGACAAATCGAAACGATTAAAATAACTTCATATGGGAAGTTAATAACAACTGTCCGTTGACAATACTAGGGCCTAGTGACTTACAGTAATAGAGGGGACCTAAAATTTTGAGTTTAATCCGAACGGCTATATGGTGAGAAAGCACTTTTCTTGACAAGGATTACTCTTGGATGATTCGACAATTTCTCACAAGAGGCAGTACTCGTAAAAATAAACTTACAAAATAAACTTTAGATGGCAGGGATTTAACCCAAGACCTAAGCCTTAAGGGGATATTCTATTCTAGAGACATGAATTTTAGGTAATTTTTGAAGTGATATAGAAAAAGGAAACAACAATTTTAGCATCAATTTTTTTATACATTATTTATTCACATTAGAAGCATACAAAAAAAAATAAAAAAGGAAAACAAAAATCAAAATTCCGTTAGTTATCAGCTGATGGAGTGGTGCCTCTCAAAAATTTGGCGCGTGACCTTAACTGTACGTGTTTAATTCTCGTAGAAATCTGAAATCAAAAACTAAAAAAGATTATCAATCTACAATAATGTCGCAACGTCTGGAATTACGGAAAAGTTACAAAACATTTGTTTTACAAAATGGCGTCTGCCTAAAGAAAAAAAATGTTTACCACTTTTTTGAACATTCTTCAATTTGTTAAAAATAGTAGAAATGAAAATTTGGGGATGGCCGTAGTTCCGGACGTGGACAAGTCCCTTAAGAAGACTCTCTTAAAATTTCAAGTTAATCGGTTCTGCAGAACCTGAGAAATCGTGGGTATCAGATACAAAAAGACAGTTCTGAGAAAAACGCGTTTAGAGTACCCCATTACGAGTATGTCTTTTGTTCTATTAGTTCCAGAACAACCGATTTGGATGGCTGCTCAGCTCTCCGAAAATAATTTGATTTCGGGAAAATCATCTCGTAGACATGTTCTTAAATAGTTTAACTATAAAAATCTGAAAAAAAAATTGAAATTTTGATTTTCGAGAATTTGGTAATAAAATAGTTCGGGCGAATGATTTGTTCAATAGTCCTTTTTCTTTTTGATAAGTCAATCAAGACACAAAATAACCCAACTCATTACCAAGACTAGGCTCTAAATCATTCGGATACACTTTCACTAATTCATGCAATCTTTCAGTAAGAGAAACTCGTAATCGAGCAGATTCAACCTCACATTTCTCGTTCTGGTGCGGGTGCGTGATTGTACATATTCATCAGTTTGGGATATTTTTTTATCTGCTTCCTGGTATTTATCGCAATTATTTCGTTTGGATTCCACGAATGATTTCAATGATTATAGTGCACGTATTGCCGATTCAAGAATCATTTTCGGGTCTTGCAACACCTTGTTTGTAGGGCTAATACGCTCCAAAGCTTTGCAAACCTTCTGCTGTAGAAGTTGCACTTCATTCCTCACGATGTCTTTTTGCTCTTCATTGGAAGATACGATGATTAGAGCTTTTTCGATTTCCGAATAGCCGATGACAAAGGCTTTCGTAGCTTCAGCTTGACAAGACCTACGAGTGTCGCTAAGCTTTGCAAGACTAAAAACTGGCCGCTTTTCTTCTCCGATAATTTCTCAATCAGAATTCGATGCCGCTCTGTACTGGCTATGAAAAACTTGTATGAATTCTGCACGAAATCAAAGAATTGAACAGACGATGAACAAATTACCAATTAGTCAATAATAATTGATTTTTCCAAGAATTGAAGAACACCGATTGTTCATAAAAAGCAATTTTATATACATATATATATATGTACATATGTATATATACAAGAAAAAAAATATGTCGAGACACGGAATCGAATACCCAACCTCCGAGGTTGCGGGCAAGTACCACCCCACTCAGCCATTAAGCGATTGCCGTATTCCCTTAAGATGGGTAGTGAATTGGAAGTGCTCCCATTTGAGATTTTGATATTTCACTGATTGCTTGATTGGAGTGAAAATTTGAACAAATATAGACCAACGATTATTGTTATTTAAGATTAATACAATTAAATAATCATGTATATACAAAGTACTGTAGGCTGTTGGTAAAGGTAAAAGACCAAAAAAAAAGATATCAAAGGAAAAAATGTTTACTAATGTTTATAAGTTTTAATTTTAAACAAAAATTTGTCCAAGCCTCTATTGTCTGGCCCCCCGTTTGTGGAGGCCCGGTTGCTCTCCCCTGAATCCGGCTCTGAAAACAGCAGCAAATGTAACTTTCTAACATTTTTTGTTTTTCATATTTTGTTGTCCTTTTTTTTTTCTTATTTCATGTTTTTTTTTTAAAAAATTATATTTTAATTTTTTTTATATATTTCTTTTTTTGTATATTTTTTGTGCCACCATGCCTTTTCTACTTAAAACTAAACCCTTCACCTATAAAACAAGTATTTAAGCTGGCCAAGGCTTAAAAACACATCCTGACTAACCACTATCAGTTCGGTCCCGTTTGGACACAGCCCTACTGAACCGAAAGAGGTCTGCTTCGCCTTATGCCATGACGTCCAGATTGTATAGCAGTCGCCTATCCATAGTTCGTCGGCTGTGGTGGTAGATTAGCGGCACTGCCAATCTATCCTGTATCGGACCGCATCTATCTAAGAAGAGGAATGCTTCTGGTAGAATGAAGCCGCTCAAGCGTGCACTTTCAAAATATTAGTCGTGCGGATAGAACGAATCGAAAATTAAATTATTGATCGAAGACATAGCTCTTGCAATGTGACCTCGAACGAGTTTTATAACGAAAATGTCAATTCTGTTGATTCGAGCCATGTTGTATAGGACCTCTTGGAATAGTAATGCACGTAAGAAGGTTCGGCTGTGCATAAGCCGGTCCAGCGTCGTTAGCACTGCAGCTCGAACACCCAGGACAACAACAGTCCAACGCACTAACCCTCACGCCATCCACGGGTACTACTATTACTTTTATTATGAGCGAAAGAATTGCTTTTCAAAATCTTAGTTAACCACAGCTGAAAAGAAATGAGTAATGAACAAAATAATAATAGTTTTTTTGGAAATTTTGACGGTTGATGTTTTATTTCAGAGTGAGTTATTTAATAATATCCATTTGAGATACGAAATAACATTTAAGTTTTTCAACAAAAAAAAAACACTAAAATTCAAAATTAAATGGATAGTACGCTCCATATTGTTTAATGTTTGAAGATTACTTATACTTACTTACTTACTTAAGGTGGCGCTACAGTCCGGGGCGGACATGGGCCTCAACCAACAAGCGTCTCCAGCCAGCTCGGTCCCCAGTTTCGCACGCCAAGTTGGTTGAAGTCCTCTCCCACCTGGGTGCGCCACCTGAGTCGCGGTCTTCCTCTACAGCGCCGTCCCTCGGGATAGGATTCGAAGACCTTCCGGGCTGGAGCGTTGATGTCCATCCGCTCTACATGACCTAGCCATCTAAGCCGTTGGACTTTGATTCTGCTAACTAGATCATGTTTGAAGATTATTTCATGCAAATGTTGACCTTGACAAATGGTCCCTCCTCTTAGCCCAATTTTGGCATACACTTTCTTACATTTCGGCCGGTATCTCATGAATAAATGCGTCAATATTGTCTTCCAAAGCTTCAACTAAAGCAGGCTTGTCTGTATTGACATGAAATTTCACATAGCCCCACAAAAAATAGTCTAAAAACGTTATATAGCACGATCTAGGCGGCCCATTGACATGTTCACCGCACTCGCCTCTCAATAAGTCCATTGTTGCGCACCGTCTTGTTGAAACCACTTGTCATACAAGTCAAGCTCTTGCATTTTGGCAAAAAAGAAGTTAGATATCACCTCACAGTAGCGCTCACCATTCACAGTTACGGTACGATTCGCATCATCTTTAAAGAAGTGCGGTCCAATGATGCCACCAGCCCATAAACCGCACCAAACTGTGACTTTTTCTAGATGCATTGGAAGCTCTTGCAATGCTTCTGGATGATATTCACTCCAAAATCGACAGTTCTGTTTATTTACGTACCCATTGAGTCAAAAATGAGTTTCGTCTCTGAACACAATTAAATGGAAGAAGCGCGCGATGAACTTTCTTAAAACAGGACGCAATTTGATAATAAAATTCAATAATTGCAAGCGTTGTTCGTTTTAAAGACAGTTAATAGTTAAATTATAGTCTAAACATGCGTCAGTTGCTTAAACCAGTGTTGCCAAAAAGATAATAGCTAAAAAATCACCCTTTATAATTCAAATTCCGTACAAAAAAAACGAAAAACAAAGCCTTCAAATAATTGTCATTTATTAAGTTGATTAATTTTTAATTGAAACAATACAAAATCTAGAATCTTCTTTATTTTTCTACTCCCAAATGGCATTCGAAATTCTGGTCTTTATTGCCCCCATTTTAATCGCCTGAATTTTTGTATTTCAATTTTAAGTTTTTGATTACTATCTTTTCAAAAATTGGGACAAAATCCTACTTTATTTTATTGTTTTTATGCCTTTGTTTAATATCCTGTCTGTGTGGCAGATGAAAAAAGAGCAATCAGATAAATGGCAACGGTAAGTAAGGTACATACGGTAATGTCGTGAGGTTTTGTTTTGCTTAATCTCTCTTGTACCTATAGGTTGGTGGTATTACGAATAGGTACACATACACCTGGCTGGCTGGAACATAGGCTTGTGTCCAATTTAGAGCTTATTACATGTTGTGGCAATTAGTCCTTATGACGGACGGAGTGTGAGTAACAGAACATTTCCAACTCCGGAGGGGCAGTTCCGGCTTGTTTTTGCTTTGCTTAATTGAAGGTGGCTACAATACTCGTATAACTTGTCCCCCCCCCCCCCCATCAGCAAAACCTCTAACTACTGCCACACAATGATGATGATGACGATGAGATTGCAGTCAAGAGTATGAAAAAGGCTTCCCGTATAATACACAGAGTCCTTTTTTTAAATTTTTGTTTTGCTGAAAAGTATTATCCTTATATATCCTTCATTTTGTTCCAGTTTTTTGTTTTAAGAAATTTGACGTTTGTGGGACAGAGTTTTTGTTTTATGTGCTAATGAACCTCTATCATTTGGGTGACGATGATGACGTGAATAAATAATTAGAAAATCATTTGCTTACAAATGAATTAAATGGGGCACAGGAAATGAGTGAAAGAGAGAGAAAGAGGTGTGTGAGGTTGTATTTTTTTATATGAGGTATACGAAGCTCTTTGGTTAGCCATGATGAGGTGTTAAAAAAATAGGTTACAGGATAAAGATAATGAATATGATAATTGCATATTATGTAAAATACTTATTAAGCACTTCATTCGGGCTTATATGTGCCGAAGCGATGCTATGCGATGCGTTGATGGGAGAAAAATTGTAATGGATTCCTTTTACCCTATTTTATGATAAATTAAAACAAATGATTTTTATAATAATCACTTAAACTGTAATAAATTTTTAATTTTATGGAGTTGGAAAAAGTGGGGTACATACATACGTCATAATATAGTAAATTTATTTTAGCTCGCATTAGACATAGGTACAGTTTAATTGCGCAGTTAACTTATTGTTATTTATTTTTATTTTTGAAGAACCAAAGTAATGGATCTTATAAGTAAGTACTTGGGAGAATGTTAATAATTCTTTTATAACGTGGTTAGTTTGGAACTAAATATTTTTCTTTTTGGAATTTTTAATCCTGCCATATCCTCAGAGTGTATGGAATCGAAATTGGTTAAAATAACCATGTAGCAGAAAAATCACCATGTAGCAAAAAAAAAATTAAAATGGCGCAACTGAAATCTTATTTATGAAAACGTAGTAGCTATTATGTAGCTATGTCAGAAGTTAGGACACACTCACATTATTGAAACTTAAAAGCTAAAAACGTCTTTATTGGCAAAAAAAAGATGATTGCAAAAGAGTTTACTCTTTTATATAAGCAGATTGTAAACAGGTTTATGAATTCAAGTCAAAGGATTTGAAGGATTTGTTATATAGCTTAAAGCAGTTACTCCTACCAATCATCATCACCATATTATCAATTCAAGTCAAATGGAAAAAGGACCTTACTAAGCTTATTGTGTCTCAAAATATGTGTTTACGTAGTAAAAGAATAATGAAGTCTAGAAGAAAACAGGTCAAAACTTAACTTAAACTTACATAAAAACCTGACTTTATATCACGTAACAGGCAGGGATATATACTCATCAATATATCCTTTGGCTGTTTTCGATTTAACGATTGTGTACCTAGCTGATACCTTTCTTTACATCAATATTTTTCTAGATTGCAGAATGTACTGTAAAGTAAAGGGTTTGTATAGGATCCTTGCAGAGAAAAAAATTGAATGAATTTTTGAATTGAACATTTTATAGTATTTAATAATTTTAAAATAAAAATCACAGAGAAGGTTTGTATGAAGAATGAGATCAAATTTTAGCATCAAGGATAACGAAGATTCAACCATGCCTAGTTGTCTTAAAAACTCAGATGGTACATGGTTTAACTCTTGCGAAGAAACGCTAAACCTGCTATTAGACACCCACTTCCCGGATAGCTCCCAATCCGTTAATACAACAAACAGTCCTCGGTCGGGTATTAACTTAATTTTTCCTCAAGGTCTGGTTACAAAAGAAAAATTGACATGGGCTCTGAATAGTTTCGAACCTTACAAATCTCCAGGTCCAGATAAAATCGTACCAGCTGAGCCCATCATTGAGACGATCTTCAAAAGTTGTATAAATCTGGTCAACGTAAAGAACTAAGACCTATTAGCCTATCATCTTTCATTCTCTATACTCTGGAAGGATTGATCGATATCCATAAACGTAACAGCATTGATAAGAGACTATCAATGTCTCAGCATGCTTACTGCAAAGGGAAATCAGTCGAAACAGCTTTGCACACTCTGGTAAGAACTATATCGAACACTCCCTAGAGCAAAAGGAATATACTATGGTGGCCTTCCTGGATATTGAGGGCGCTTTCAACAACGTTGACACATCCGCTATCACTTCTGCTATGACGACCTTAAACGTCGAATACTCAATCTGTGAGTTGATTAATCTAATGCTAAAAAGCAGGATCATCAACTCTAGTTCAGGAGATTTTTGTCTGTCAGTAGAGGCACTCCGCAAGGTGGTGTTCTGTCCCCTCGCCTGTGGAACATAGTGGTTAACGAACTACTAATATCCTTTGAGAGGGAAGGCTACAGAGTGGTTACGTATGTCGATGATGTTGCTATCGCCGTCACAGGGGAACATCCTAATACACTGAGAGACCTCCTTCAAAATGCGCTCAATATGCTCAATAGATGGCCTGATCACAGCGGACTTAGTATTAATCCTCAAAAAACAGACCTTGTCTTTTTCACACGGAAATACAAGATCCCAGTAATTGTTTCTCCTTCAATAAAAGGTTTACCATTAATTTTTACCAATGAAGCCAAATATCTTCTTCTGATATTGGACAAAAAATTAAGTTGAAAATCTAATCGGTCATCCGACCAATACTTATGTACGGAGTTGCAGTATGGTGGACTGCACTGGAGAAAGTCACATACTTTCACAAACTGAGCAGAGTCCAACGCACTGCATGTCTCTGCATAAGCGGGGCATTGAGAACCACACCCTCAGCAGCGTTAGACACTCTCATCCACCCCTCGACATCTTCAGTAAACAAGTGGCAGCGAGTACAGCGATAAGATTCGACGGCTCATCTCAATGGACCAACAACAATGTGTGGCACTCCATCATTATGAACCTCTTTGGTTCTATACCAAAGTACATAGACTACACTATTCCTAAAACCCTATTTGGAAAAAACTTCCAGGTATCCATTCCATCCAGAGATTAATGGGAAGACAAAAAACTCCTGGATAACAAAAGTATTTATTTTTATACAGATGGATCCAAGACAAATGAGGGAGTTGGTAGTGGTGTGTACTCAGAAAAGCTTAATCTAAGCATCTCATTCCGCCTCCCTAATCCTTGTAGCGTCTTTCAAGCGGAAATTTTAGCGATCAAAAAGGGTTCTCTCCTGGCTAAGAGAAGACGTGATATCAACTTCTGATATCCTCATCTTCTCTGACAGTCAGGCTGCTATTAAATCTCCTGATGGTGTCTCAACCAAATCTCAAACGGCCCTTGATTGTCGATCGTCTCTTATGGAGATGGCGCACCAATTTAACATTCACCTATGTTGGGTGCCGGGCCACAGAGACATCACGGGAAATTGTAGAGCTGATGAACTTGCTAAAAATGGAACCGTCAATGGACCTTTATTTTGGCCTAAGTGTGTGGATTCTAATCCGCAACCACGTTAAACTAACCTAACTAAATTAAATTCACAGGAAATATATTATTCATAACATAATAGAAATAGCCAAGAACATTATGTTCAAAAATCAGAAAAGACGACATGGCTAAAGTTGGATGTAGAGTTTCATTGTTGTGACCATAAAATTAAAAAAAAAGTTGGAGCAATTAGTTGGAAATTTATTAACAAACTTTATCTCATGTAATTGTTCATTATTAAGTTTATAAAATTAAATGTTTATCTTCTTGTCCTTTATGGATTCGTAAACTTTGCATTTGATCATGGGATGATCTTTAGTAAAGTTGATCTAAACGGTCTCCCAAAATTAACGCAAGATTTGAATTAAATAGAAAACGCCGTTTTTAGTCTTTTGATAGTTATATTTTTATTGACTCGTAAAGTACATAGGATAGGGTTATGTATGGAATAACACATCGGACAAATGGCCTCCACGGCTTTGCATGCACATGCGCACTCTTTTGTTGAAATTTTCCATGACCATTCTGCATAAATGTGGCTGAATTTCGTTGATGCAGGGTTGCATCTCCTACTTTAATGCACGGGTGGTTGTGGGCTTGTTGACATAGACTTGTGATTTCAAATAACCCCATAAAAAGAAGTCTAATGGTGTTAAATCACACGATCTAGGAGGCCAATTTCGATCACCGAAACGAGAGAGTACACGACCTGGAAATGTCTCATGCAGTAATTAAATTGTTTCACGGACTGTACGACATGTGGCACCGTCTTGTTGAAACCACATATTGGACACATCAATATCATCCAATTTTTGCAGAAAGAACTGTGTAATCATGTCGCGATATCGAGCACCAGTAACAGTCACTGCTTGACCAGCATCATTTTCAAAAAAATATGGCCCAATTATGCCTCCAGCCCAAAATCCACACCATACAGCCACGCGTTGTGGATGCATTTGTTTTTCGACAATCACATGTGGGTTCTCTGAACCCCAAATGCGGCATTTTTCGCGATTGACAAAGCCATCAAGATGAAAATGTGCTTCATCGCTTAGGATGATTTTGCTCGAAAAATCAGGGTCCATTTGTTGATGTTCAATAATGCATTCAACGAACTCTCTTCTCTGTCCATGGTCATTAGGCTTCAATTGTTGTGTTAATTGAATTTTGTAAGCATGAAGACACAGATCTTTGGTGAGTATACGCTGTAGAGAGGTTCTTGAAATTTGCAATTCTTGTCCACGACGTCGAATTGAGGTTCCTGGATTGTCAGCAATACTCTCACGCACTGCTTCGACATTCACATTTGATCGGCTTGTTTTTGGACGACCAGTGTGCTTGGCGTCTCCAAAGGATCCAATCTCCATGAATTTTTCAATTAATCTCTTTACAGTTGACGAAGTTAAAACACTATTCCGACCATATTTTGTATGAAATTTTCGAACTGCAGCCGCCAAGCTTTCACTATTTTTGAAATATTCTTTAATTATGAAGACACGTTGTTCTATCGTGTAACGCTCCATTTTTAATAACCCTATACTGTTAGCTGTTAAATTGCTTGTTTTTTTTCAGAGTTGCCAACACTTTACTGCACAAATGGCGGCAAATTCAAGTCTTGCGTTAATTTTGGGAGTTGGCACGCCCAGTTATCGAACGCTGGGACAGTGTTAAAGAAGAGGGAGCGAGTGAGGACACGTAGATACAATAAAAACAAAAGACGTTAAGATGCGACCCACACTGATAACTTCCCATTCCGTCTGTCGATTTTTCTTGCTTGGAAGGTTTGTAGGTTTTCGTGTTTTGTTAAAGAAGTTGACAGTTGAATTATTTAAAACAAATTGTGAACTACCAACAATATTTTGCATATAATGAAATAGTTTAATTTCAGAATCTATTTTTGTCTATTTTTTAGTGCAAAACCAATTTATACCAAAGTTAGTAGCATTTCTTGAAAGTTTTTATTTCTAAACAAACACATATTGAATGAATGAAATTAATTTAAAGTCAATATCTTTTATTATTCACGAGATATCTAAAACCGAACAATAATTTTTACCAAATTTGCGTTCTATTTTTTGTAGCTTTTATTTTTTTTATGAAAAACGGACTTTTGGATTTATTTTAAATATATATTTTCTGCGAGATAAAATTAGTTTGAAGTCAATACTAGTTTGGTATCATAAATAGCTACAATACATTCCAATTATGGTGAACAAGCATGCACCTTTCGAAGTGCTTTTGAGTCCCTGTTAAGCACTGGCTAACTGTTGTATAGATCTGAGATGTTGATGAGACAACATAGAACGTGCGTCACTCAGAAACAGCTGAGGTTTGTCCATTCTTCGTCGATCTTTGCAATATCATGCCATTAAAACCAGCTGACCATTCACAACGTCATAGTTATGTATACATCGATGGGGGCTTACACAACTGGCGATGAACGGCGATTTCTTGAACAAAATTTTCTTAAAAGACGAAAATTTCTCATTAAGTATGTTAATAAACAAAATTGTAGTATTAAGCGTTCTGAGAATCCTTGAGTAATTGACGAACGGCAGTTATATCCACAAAAAATCACTGTTTGGTAAACTCTTTCGTCGGGAGGTGCGATTGGGCCGTACTTCTGCGAAAACGTTGATGGAACGACTGTCACAGTCAATTCGGAGCGTAATGGTCCTATGATAACAGATTTTTTTGCTTGCTATTGAAGAATACTATTTGGAGAAAACGTGGTTTTATCAAGACAGACGGTGTAACATGCCACAAAACTCGATTGAATAGGGCTTTATTGCAAGAGACATATTATATTGGCCGCAAAATTTCTCACCGTGGCAATATTAACCCACCCAGATCATGGGATTTGACACCGCTGGACTTTTTTTGTGAGTCTATGTGACAACTCTTTAGTACTTAAAAAATAAAATTCGTCAAGTTATGGCTTAGGTACAGCCCGTTATGTGTCAAAAAAAGGCCAAAGATTACTTTAAATGAATCGATGCTTGCAACCATTCGCGTGGTGGTCATGGAAATGATGAAGTATTTTACACATAATGTCAACGTTCAAACATTATAACAAAAAAGAGGATGGGATACGACGCACACTGGTAACTTCCCATCCTATCTGTCAATTTGTTTTGCTTAAAAGCTTGTAGGTTTTAGTGTTGGGTTAAAAAAGTTGTTAGTTGAATTATTCTTAAAAAATTAAAAATTACCAACAATATTTTTATGTAAAGAAACTAGTTGGTCCGGCGAACTTTTTTCCGCCTTAAAGGCAATAAACGAGTACACTTTTTAATTTTATATTTTATTTAATTAGAAAAACCAAACAAGTACCTACAATAAAGATTCATTATTTAGTACACAGGTTGTTCTTTACTTAAGTAGCTTGCGATACACGACCTTTTCTTGTTTTATTATCAGGCGCGAAAACAAACAACGCAGATGGCAACATATATTTGACCATGGGAAAAACAAAAATGAACATCAAAATGAATGACTAAGAATAACATAATCGGGTAGCGTGGTGGTCTCGCTTTTTGATAGTTTTTCTTGGTCTTCCAGTTCACTTTGTAAGCTCAAATAAAGAACACTGAAATATTAATAAAAGAAATATTAAATATAACATGGCGCAGTCGCTTTAAAGAACTTAAAAAAAAAGAAAGGAAAAACGTTTTAACAAAAAAAAAAAATAATCTAGTAAAAACGATATAAAACTTACTATACCTACTAAATATTAATTTAAAATACAATGGCAAATTGTGACTTTCAAAAGCCCGGCCACTTACTTTTGGATGGAAATGTCAAAGAGAATTGGCGCAAATTTAATAACATGTGGAAAATATATACGGTGGCTACAAAAACGAACACGGAAAGTGAGGCTATCCAGACAGCTAGATTTTTATCATGTGCTGGAGAAAAGGCCATTGAAATATTTCAAACACTTCCTTTAGTTGAATCTAATAAAACTAAAATTAATGAAGTAATAGAAGCGTTTGAAGCGTATTGCATGCCAAGGACCAACGTGGTCTACGAGCGATATATATTTTTCTCACGAAACTAAAAAGAAGGAGAGCCATTCGAACAGTTTTTATCTGATATCATTAAATTGGCAGAAAGCTGTGATTTTGATTGCCAAAAGGAGGACATGATCAGAGATCGAATCGTCATGGGTATTGCAGAGCAAAACATTCGATTGCAACTTTTGAAGACAGACAACCTGGACCTGACTAAAGCCAAGGAGCTTTGTCGCGTGGCGGAGCAAGCAAGTATGCAAGCTCAACAGATGCAAGGAGAACGAGGATCAATTGCAGTAATAGCAAATAAAAATCGTCAACAAAAAAAATACAATAATAGTTCTAATCTTAATTTCAATAGCAATGTTTCTAAATCTCCATCTTATTCTAATTCTAGATTTCCAAATAATGTGACGAAGAGGAGAGACCACCTAACTAGCGAAGAACAAAGACCTTCGAGTTCGGGAAAAAATATAAACATTATCGGATGCGACAAGTGTAAAAGAAATCATATTCCAAATCGCTGTCCAGCATTTGGACAAAGATGTTTGAGATGTGGCAAGTATAATCATTTTGCCTTAGCATGTAGATTTAAGAGTGTAAATGACATTAACAGTAACGAAATTACTCATGAAGATGATGAGGATGACTTATATATTGATTCGGTTGAGGTGGTCGGTTTTAGTTCAGTTGGTGACATTTATTCGATAAATCAGGTTCGACAAAGTTGCAGGAGTTGGTATGAAAATATCGCGATAGAAAATAGTTTGATTAAATTTAAATTAGACAGTGGGGCTGATGTTTACGTTATACCACTAAAAGAAGTTCAAAAGTTGAATTTAGAACATAAAATAAGACAGGTAAGAACAAAATTAGAGGCATGTGGTGGTTCTTATATTCCTACAAAGGGTTTAGTTAGTCTTCAAGTTCAGTATAAAAATAAAATTGTTGATGCTGATTTCATGGTAGTTGGTTGTGATTCAAAACCATTGTTAGGGCTTAGTTCATGTGTGGACTTAGGGTTGATTCAAAGAGTAAATGAGGTTAGCAACATTGGTGAATTTATTCATAAAAATAATGACGTTTTTTCGGGTGATGGACGATTCGAAGATAAATGCTCATTAGAATTGAAACCAGATAGTTATTCTGTGAGTAAGCCACCGAGGCGAATACCAATAGGCATAAGGCAAAAAGTTAGAGAAGCACTAGAGACCATGGAACGTCGTGGAATAATCAGTAAGCGTGATCAACCTTCAGCATGGTCACACCAGCTAATAGTTGTTGAGAAGGCTAATGGATCCTTGAGATTATGTCTTGACCCAAGCGCCCTTAACATGAACTTGAAAGACGAGCACTTTATAATTCCTACACTGGATAATTTTTGTGACGCAATGCGGGAGCTTAAGTACTTTTCAGTTTTTGATTTAAAGGGGGGCTTCTGGCAGCTTGGCTTGTGTGAAAAATCGAAAGAATTGACAGTTGGCCATTTGGATCGTACCAATATAATGTTCTACCTTTTGGTATCAAAACGGCTCCAGAAAAGTTTCAAAAATTAAACTCTAAATATTTTGCCAGTTTACATGGCACATTTGTTTACATTGATGATGTCATCGTTGGAGGAAAAACTAAAAACGAGCATGATGAAAATGTTAAGAGAGTATTAAAAAGAGCTCGTGAAGTAAACGTTAAATTTAATAGAGATAAACTGCAGCTTTGCGTAAATAAGGTTAGATATTTGGGTCATGTTTTTACTGGTGATACAATTTGTCCAGAACCAAGTCGAGTTGAAGCTATTATAAACCTAAAAGAACCACAAGACAGAAAACAATTAGAAAGTGTTATGGGTATGTTCAATTATCTTCATTCTTTTATACCTAATTTTTCAAATTTAAATTCACCCCTTAGGGAATTGTTGAGAAAAAATGTTGAATTTCAGTGGTCTTCAAGCCACAGCCAAGTTTTTAAAGATATGAAAGATACTCTTGCCACACTAAAACAAGGTACGCACAAATAGAAAAAGAATTATTGGCTGTTGTCTACGCCTGTGAGAAATTCAAAAATTACATTTATAGTTATTACTTCACCATAAATTCTGATCATAAAATATTGGTTTCTTTGGTTAAAAAAGATGTTGGTGAAATTCATTCGACTCGTTTACAACGTATGAAATTGAAACTCTCAAAATATGATTTTGATATTAAGTTTGTTCCGGGAAAGTTCTTATACTTGGCAGATTCGTTATCACGTAATTTTATAAATTATCCTATAGTTGATATAGAATCATCATTAAAGGACCTCATACACAGCATCAATATGAGTGATCCTAAACGAAAAATGTTCGAAGAAGAAACCCGAAAAGATGTTGTGTTACAGACTCTTGTACATCTGTACGAAGATGGTTGGCCAGCAGATAAGCACGGGTTCCAGAAAATGCTAGGTTCTTTTGGCAATTTAAAGACTAAATCTTTGTAGAAGACGGCTTAGTTTTTTATGAAAATCGAGTTCTGGACCCAAACAATTTAATCGAAGGTATGCTAGATGTACTTCATAAGTCTCACATGGGAATAACCAAGACACTGAATAAAGCTAAGAGCACTCTTTTTTGGCCTTATATGAATAGGGACATTGAAAACATGATTTTCAAATGTAAAAAATGCGAAAAATTTAGATCCGAAAACAAGAAGCATTCGTTAATTCCCCACCCTATTCCGAAAAGGCCTTTCCAAAAACTTGGGATGAATTGTCTTGATTACGGGGGATTACTACTCCAAGTAGATTGAACTTCATGAAATCGCAGACAAAACTGCATCAAGCATATTTAAAATTTTAAACAAAATTTTTTTCGATTCATGGTATTCCACAGAACATTGTCTCCTATAATCAACCCTTCAATTCATATGAACTCCGAAATTTTGCGAACAATTCAAATTTTGATTTTATATACAGCAGTCCAAGATATCCAAGATCTAATGGTCTTGTTGAGAAAGCAGTCCATATCGCAAAATCAATACTTAAAAAATCAGCCAATCCGAAGGTAGTTTAGAAGAAGCTCTTTTAGAGTATAGGAGTACGCCAATTTCAGGAATTGGGTATTCACCAGCAGAAATGCTCATGAATCGTAAATTAAGAACGTGGATACTAATAAAAGATGAAGACCTTGAACCGAAAATTCCAAATAACTTGAAGGCGGTATTAGAAAGACGTCAAGAAAGAATTTTAAAAAATAATAATCCAGTTAAACCGCGTCGTGAAACACATTTTGAGAAAGGAGAAAACGTAGTATATAGAAATAATGGAAAGTGGGAACCAGGTAGAATAGTATCCAAACATGATAGTCCGAGGTCATACTTACTCCAAAATGAAAATAATAGAGTCATTCGTAGAAAAACATTACACTTACGTAGGTCAATGCATTCTCCACAAATAAGACTACCTGAGGCGGAAGAGAGGATGCCTATTGTCTCTGGAAATAATAATAACCCTTCTCTTGAATTGTTAGACACTTATCACACTAACTCATCTCCATTACCTGATAGCAACAATGTCGAACAAGATGTCGAGTCAGTGCGGCAACTGGACCGAGAGTATACCACAAGATCTGGTCGAATAAGTCGGAAACCAAACTTTTGTATACCTCAGTAAAATTGAATTTTAATACATGAAATTTTGAATTGTTCTGGATTTCCCCAGGATTTTAATTTTTAAATGCAAGCATTCTATGTTCAGGCTTCTGTGAATATAATTGAAGATGTGTCGAAGTAGCATAGCTCTTGAGAAAAAGTTGTTGATAATTAATAAAGTTGACGAAATATTGACTAAAAAACAGATATTGCTATTTACGTGTTTCAAACCTTTCTGGAAATGAAGAGTAACGTATTGACTAATTTATTTGGATCCCTCAATTTATTAAAATGTTATCCAAACTAAAATCACTGACTTCTTTAAATAAAAGTAAAAACACAAAATTTCTGTTTAATGAATTTTCTTTATAACGAAATAATTTTCTGGTACCGTGCAAATTCGCTATAGGGAAGTTTGACTGTATTTGAATTCCATTGTAAATTAAAAGAAGGAAGATAATGTATAATGTCCCATCTGTAAGCATACTTGTCTAAACAACAATTATATCAAAATGAACATTAAAATGAATGACTAAGCATAACATAATCGGCTAGCGTGGTGGTCTCGCTTTTTGATAGTTTTTCTTGGTCTTCCAGTTCACTTTGTAAGCTCAAATAAAGATCACTGAAATATTAATAAAAGTCTTTCAATAATATAACAATTGTGCGGTGATAACCCAGGCTCATACGATGAGTCAAAAAATTTAATAATATATTTGGTGGCTTCATCATTTAGGAAGCAATCAATAGATTTGAATTAATGCATTGTTCCAATGATCTTATTTTAAATTGTATAATGCAGGTAATTAGCATCTTTATTCTTAGCCGCTAAAATTTCTTGCTCACTCGAACATTCATAATTTTTTCAGTTAGAAATAATATTTGGAAATATAGGTATCGTTAAGTCTGTATTTTGATCAGATATTATTAACGATAATTACAGAAATTATTTGGGAATGATATCAATTCACTCGATTCATTGACTGGTACTTGACCATTACCAATTGTCAACAATTGCTCAGAGAAGCAATGCAACGTAGATCTTGGAATTATTGGCAGTGGTGGGCGGAAATCGCCAGACAGTAAAAGCATTTGTTTCGCCACAAAGCAATGAATACAATAGCTCAGGTGTTGCAATACCACTTTACCACTTAGGCAAAATAATCCGGGCGTTTCTCCCGAAAACTTTAATGTACCATAATACTGGCAAACAAAGTCTATTTGCCCAATGCAAACGCTAGGATGCAAGCTGGTATCATTGCTGCAATCGTATCGAAACACTGCTCGAATCAAATCTGCACTTGATAAATCTCTTGTTCTGCGTCGCAAATTATCTATTCGTTGACCTCTGTTGTTCGCTCGACGATTTTGCATTACCAACCGAGCCATTTCACCAGGCTGTGATTGAGAAGCACAAAGTCGAGCCATACAAAAGCGATGCTGGTCACGTGGATTTCTTGTTCTTCTTCAGTATTTTCATTTGCAGTGTTTCGTATCCTTTTTGCATTACGGCTTTATCGGGAAAGATTCTACTGACTTGGTCGCTGCATTGTTTATTAAACTTTACGTAATTCACCTAAAAATTTATTGCACACTTTAAATTTTCAAGCGACCATTCATATTTTACCACCTTTTATAGTTCAATTAACTTTTCTGTCATTTACTTGAGTTGATAATCAATTTTACCAACTTCTATTAATTTTATTGTTTAGATTTTTATTTTTTGTAAAAGAAACTGTCCATTTGATTTTTCTCAAAATGTTGAAAATAATATTTGTTGTGAGATAAAATTAGTTGAAATTCATAATCTCAAAGTTTTGAAAAGATAGTAGTACCCGTGGCAATATGGTTAGTGCGATGTACTGTCATGGGAGAGGTCTTGGGTTTGATCCCTGTCTATGCCATCTAAAGTTTTGCTAACGGGTACTGCCTTTGCGAGGAATTGACAAATTCTCTAAGAGTAATTCTTGTCATGATAAATGCTTTCTCAAATTTTCCGTTCGGATTCGGCTTAAAACTGTAGGTTCCTTCCATTCCTGACAACAGTACTCGCACACAGGAATGGTTGAGAGTTGTCAGTCACTAGGCCCTAGTTTTCAAACGGACTGTTGCGCCACCCAATTTATTTGAGTCGAAAATCAATTTTTACTAACTTTTGTTAAATTTTTTTGTTTTCTTTTTTAAACTGTCAATTTGATTTTTCTAAAAATTTTACTGAATGTTGAAAACAATATCGCTTTATAGCTAAAAGTAGTTTAAAGCTAATATCTCAAAGTTTTGAAAAGATATTTGTGTCGAAAATCAATTTTTACTTATACTTTTATACATTTTTTTGTTCAGGTTTTTATTTTTTGTAAAAAACTGTGAAATCTATATTTCAAATTTTTGAAAATATATTTGAATGGAAATTTAATGTTTACCAACTTTTGTTAAATTTAATTTTTTTTGTAAAAAAGCTGTCAATTCGAATTTTCTCAAAATTTTTTCGAATGTTGAAAACAATATTTTTTATAAATTAAAATAAGTTTTAAGCCATTATCTTAAATTCTTGAAAAGATATTTGAGTCGAAATTGAATTTTTGAATTTTGAATTTTACCAGATGTTAAAAACTTTATTTTTGCAAAAAATTGTTTTGGAGATAAAATCATTTTGTATTCGTAAAATTTCGGGGTGACAAATTTTTTTTCAGTTTTTTTGATTTATAAAAAAAACGGTAATTAGTTTTTTTTTTGAAATATACTTGTTTGGTATCACGTTCCAATATAATATTGAGCTATGGAAGACGAAAAAAGCTCTCCAAACGTAAGTACATACACATGGGCGTACGAACATACGTACACGCTCAGACTACTCTGTAAAATCTTTTACTTCGACTCTAGGGACCTTGAAACGTCGAGAAATTTCAAAATTTTCGATTCCAAACATCGGACTTCTTATATGAAGTTTAAGATACTTCTCAATAATTCTTTGCAAAAATGCACCTCTTTCTGATATAAGTTCAGCAAAATAGTACAATTTTTTCAAAATTAAATTATTACTGTTATCTACATGCATAATTGTTTAATTCACATCGGTTTTAATAAAAGAATAAATATGGTAAAGATAAATTAACTTTATGTATTTCCTTCAATTGTTATTTCATTTTTAATTGTTACGTGACCTTCTCAATTAAAAAAAGAAATATCGAAAATTAAATTGTCTTCCCTTCTTCGTTCCAGAGGTAAGCACCTACGACTCAGTTGTTTCCCTTTATTTATCGTTACAGTCTGGTTTTGATGAAAGAAGACATTTGGCATATGGAGCGACCGACACGACGCCCAGGTGCAAGATATCCTTGAAGTCACGGGTGTATCGTACCTGCTTCGAGATGCTTTATATCGTTTTTTGCGTTGTTGCATAAAATAATTTTATATCAAGCTTGAATACCAAAAGTGTTGACTCCAATTGATTTCGGTGGTACAAGGACGGATGCATATAAGCAGCAATGAAGCCTTTATCCTCCAACCCGCCAGTCGGAACACTAAACCAGGGAAGAGTAATGAACCCCAAGAATACATCCGTTACGGAAAGGTTTTAAAAGATGGAAGGTATTTATAGCGACACCATAAAGCAAACTCGCACAAAGAACTCATAAAAGCCAATAATTTACAACTTGATCGTAAATGAATTTTCGTTGCTATAACACACGCTCCTGGTAATGCCAAAACGACAAAAACAAAAATAACAACAACAACAACAACAGCAAAATATTACTACAACTGGCTCCGTCGCTCTGAGTGATGATATTTTTACTGCATTTTCATTGTGTTGTTATCCTTGCACTCCTTATAGTCCTTCTGCAAAAGATAACACAACACAAAATGCATGATTGTGTTGTGTGTTGTGTATCTTTTTGTTAGTTATATTTTTTATTTTTGTGTTTTTGTATCCAACAATTTTTATGAATTTTCCAGAGGAGCATGGTACATTTTGGTTTTCAGATCCTTCCTTATTTTTACGAGAACGGACAATGGATGCAGTCTTTTGGATTTTAGTTGCATTGTTTACAATTCTTCCCACAACAACGCGTGCAGAAAAAGGCAACGCGGTGATGGCAGCGGTACAGTGCAGTGCAGTGTGGTGGGTGATGGTGGTGGTGGTGGCAGTGTTCCGGCTTCCGGGTATACAGTACACATAACACACAACACACAGAGCAAGGAATTAAGACATTTTCATGTTTTATGATACAGGATAAAATTTGCTCGGAACCATCCTGTAAAATTGTGTGCACCGGATACAATGGAACTGTGTGCGGAGCACCAATGCCGCATCACTCGTAACAAATTGCTATCGAAGAGCACCCACTTTCATGTACATGCATATCTGATATATACATACATATACATCCTTTATATTTTATATTTGTAGATATATTTATTTTGTTATTTTTTTTTCCATGGTTTTCGCTTGATATCGTTTTAGAGCGAAGTGAAGTGAAGTGAGTGGGGGATGGGTGTAGGAGGGGAGATGCAACTTTATCGGACAGTAGATACTTTTTATACTTTGTCGATGGTTTTTTCTTCTTTTACTTTTAACTAACATTTTACATTGAACATGCAAGACATGGGTTTGACAACGAGTTGTGGTTTCTTGTTAGCTTTTAGTTTGTTGTTATTGTTCGTTATTCATAATTTAGTTTGATTTTTTTTTAATTGCAAAATCTAAGGAAATCAAACAGGATAGCATGCAAATGCTTTTTTCTAATTTGTAAATGATATTTTAATTTGGTTGAACTGTTGTCAGTCAATACTTGCTTCGATTTGTTTAAGGCACAAAAATCGTTCCAAAGTAGTAATATATGGCAAACTTTGAAAATTTCTATATCAGATTTTATTCAAATCATTTCTTCGGGCAGTAGTTTAACAATGCAATCTGTTGGACCTGAAGACAAGATTTGTATACGTTAGAGGATTTAATAATGCCCATAAGCACCGATTGAAACGCTTAGAGAAAGCTTAATGTCACATTATCATGACATTAACCAATGGATAAACCAATATAGCGTTGATGTCCATCCGCTCTACATGACCTAGCCATCTAAGCCGTTGGACTTTAATTCTGCTAGCTAGGTCAATGTCGCTGTAGAGACCGTACAGTTCGTCGTTATATCTTCCCCTCCATTCTAAATCTATGCGTATGGAACCAAAAATCACCCGAAGAACTTATCTCTCGATATCTTTCTTTGACAGGGTCCAGGTCTCAGCGCCATAAATGAGAACCGGGATGATGAATGTCTTATAGATGGTGATTTTACATGCTCGAGAGAGGGCTTTACTTCTCAATTGCCTTCTTAGTCCAAAGAAGCAGCAATTTGCAAGAGTTATTCTTCGTTTGATGTCAGCGCTGGTGTCGTTGTCTGTGTTAATAGCTGTGCCTAGGTAGACAAAGTCCGTAACTACCTCAAAGTTATAGCTAAACCCATCTTCTTTGCTTTCGTCGCAATGCTCAAAAAGGCTCCACTGACATCACGCTTTGATCTTCCAATTATGTTAATCAGTTAATATCATCTCCGTATCTGAGGAATGGGATGGACCTTTGGAAGATTGTGCTTCTAGTGTTGACGGTTGAGTTTTGCACAATTCTTACCAGAACGATATTGAAGAAGTCGGTGTTCCTCTCTCCTTTTCTGCTCGTAGAGCTCGCGAGCAGCTCTAGTCCTTAAGTGCAGCACCGTTTTGTATGCCTCTTGTTTCGCTGCGTGCGCTTGCCGGCATTCGTCGTCAAACCAGGGCTTTCGCAGTGGTGGCCGTGTGAAACCTAGCACTTCAGAGGCGGCATCTCTGATGGCTGCAAGACAATGTTGCCACTGGTTTTCAATGCTTAATGCAGGAAGCATAGGACTCCTTAGGAGGTTATTAGAGACTCGATCGGAAAAGGACATGGCAGTCTCTTGCGATTGTAGCCGTCTAACGTCGAATCTTCTCACAGTACTTTCTTGTTTTGGCTTGGATCGGGATATCCGTAGCCGTACCTTGGCTACAACGAGGTAGTGGTCCGAGTCAATGTTAGCCCCTCGGAATGTCCAGACATCATGTTTGCTGCAGAAGTGTCGTGCGTCGATCGCAATGTGGTCAATCTGGTTGACAGTTGATTGATCAGGAGATTTCCATGTCTCTTGTGGATATTAAGACGTGTGAACTGCGAACTAACTAGAAATCAATCAGCCTGAATCCGTTATCATAGGTGGTGTCGTGCAGGCTGTTTCTCTCGATTGTTTCACCAAAGATGTCTTCTCTTCCTACCTTGGCATTAAGATCTCCTAAGACAATTTTAATGTCATAGCCAGGGCACTGCTCATATGTCTTGTCCAAAAGCTCGAAAAATATGTCTTTGGTGTCTTCATCTTTCTCCTCTGTTGTGGCATGCGTGCATATGAGGCTTATGTTGGTGAATTAAGCCTTGATGCGGATTGTTGTGATGCGCTTGCTCACACTGTTGAAACTCAAGACTTTTTGTTTGGCAGTATTTTAGTTTGCGTTTGCCCGGTCCATCCCATCGCACTTTTTGGATGGCTATAATATCTGCCTTGCAGCAGTTTGGGGCTTCCGCTAATTGTTCGGCTGCACGTGGTCTGTTAAGGGACTTAACATTCAACGTACAGATCCGAAGTTCGTTGTCCTTATTTCGTTTGCGTGGGCTGTCAACAGTGAATCCGTCCGTATCCGAGGCTTGTTGGTGCTTCGCAACTAAAGGTATTTTTTTACGTGGCCAGGAAGTCACCGCGACGGCACAACCGCCAACCTGAAGGACCAGATCCGTAGTATAACGCCAAAAGCGGGAAGCCGGATAAACTGCTCCTTACAGGCCTGGGCTCCGAATATGTCGAAGAAGCCCTATAAGGTGTTCACTAAGTAGTTCAACCTTGCTGGAACTGTAAACGCCACCGTTGATTCCATCTCGAGAATTCGTCCGCTGCCGCCTGGATAAGGAGAGGTGTCTTAGTGGAAACACCTCTCCCCCCCCTCTCTCGTTTGCTGCCCCCAACAACTTTCCACTGGGGTTGGAACCCAATCTCCAGTTGAGGTACTAGGCAACCGAAGTTCACCGCGGGGAGGTTAGAGTAGGAGTTGATAGACAGAGATGGGTTTTGAGAAAAACCTGTGGACACTTGTATCCTCTTGAATGCACATGTCTACCATTTGATCATCTGTCTGTCTGTTAATGACTTAAAACCATGATTTGCGAGTCTATATCAACAACTTTGGACGCAAAGATGAAGCTTTTGGCAACAAAATCTGATCTCGAAGGAATCGTTGTACAATTGCACTTGATAAAAAAAGAGGATGCTAACCTTCAAACTCAACTGCACGCAGTGGAAACCCGCTGCATCTCTCTTGAGAAGCAAGTAGAGGAGTGACTTTCAAATAAAACTAATGAAAAAAACATAGTGGTTCACATACCTGTTGAGAATGGAGAAGCCGCCGCTGAGAAAGCAACATCAATCTGCATGGATCTGCTTGAGAACCATAATCCCGCAATTGTCTCTTGAACGAAATAAATTCGATCTACAAGAGCAAAAGTTGGAAATGTTTTAATTGAGTTTCAAAATAGAGAACACGTTAGACACATGTTGCAAGCTGCAAGTAAACTCAAAAGGTCTGATATTTCGATACACAGAGATTATCCTTTTGCTGCGCGTGAAAGGCGAAGACAGGTTATCAAAATAAAAGAACAAATAATGTCAACAAATCCAAATATTAAATCACAGCTTCGTGGAGACAAACTCCAAATCCAGGGAAAAAATTATTGTCTGGTTGTAAACAATAGATTGACGTGCGATCAAGAAGATGTGATGACAGTTGAACAGCTGCTAAGTAACAATCTAGAAATGTCGAATTATGGTGGAAACGCAGGTTGCAGTCAGTCCAGCCGAACACAAGAATTGAATCTCGATGAACACGTTCAGCGTATTTAGTTGTAATTCCGTCAGTCGTAGAAATAGAATTAAAATTAGTAATTCAAATATATAATTAAGTATTTTATCATTTAACGTAGCAGGATTAGCCAATAAAATATTATTCTATGATTTTTTCAATTTATAAATAAATATGATATTTTTATATAACATGAAACTTATGTATAGATAAGAATATAGAACTGTTCGATAACTTCTTTCAACATTATGAACTACTCTGGATACCAGCAGTGTGATCGTTTGTGTAGGGGAGGGCTAGTGGAGGTTTTTTGTATGGTGCTAAATGTAATGAACAGAGAAATTATCGAAATTGTTAGCAAAGGAGGAAAGATGTTTATTATACTAATTTACTTAAACTGCAACAAATGGATGGATGATTTCACAAGTTTATATAATTTCTTGTTGGAATTTGAGAATTAAAATATTATGCTTATGGGAGACTTCAATTATTAACAAAGGGATACTACCAGAATTTAGGGCAGCAACTGATAAAAAAATCGACGGAAATGGCAACAAAATAATACAAATGTGTGAAACCATCGAACTAACACTACTAAACGGTCGCTCAAAAAGTGATACAGAAGGAAGTTTAACTTTTATTAGGGATGCTGCGTGCTCAACGATAGATTACTGTTTCATTAAAGGGAAATGGCTTGAGTGTGTCGATGATTTTACGTTGGATGATTTAACTTATTCCGATTACCAACCAATATCTTCAAATATGATATACAGATACGATGATGGCAACACCATCGGTCGCAGTTATCTATTACCAATAATATCTAGCTGCAATAAACGGAACAACTCTTGGGCAGAATATAAAAGTTGATGCTTCTATGTTAGCAAACCATTTCGAGAATCTCCTGAACAACAATCTCAATGGAAACGAACTTCTTCACTTTGCGCTGCCATTTTATGAAGTAGAAGACCTAGATCGCCCAATAACTGCACAAGATGTAAGCAGATTCATTTCCCGCTGCAACCTGGTGAAGACCGTATTCCATATGAATTCTTCATAAATTCAACCGAAACTTATCTAGAAGAGCTTACAAAGGCTTACAACACAATTTTTTATTTTTGAAAGGCACCGGAAAGCTTCAAGAAAAATATAATATTTTCTTTACTAAAGAAGGGTGACCCGAAAGATCCAAGCAATTATAGAGGAATCTCGTCCCTCAATACAGTGACAAAAATATTTACTGGGATTACGTTGGAGAGACTGACGAACTGGATCCGATAGACAATATTTTAGTAGACAATATTTTCTCCCTTACTGGCATTGCGCAGTCGTTTCTGGATAGAGGAAAAAAACTTTACGCATTCTTCGTTGACTTTAAGGCTGCCTTCGACTCGATAGATAGGAAAGCTCTATTTTTTAAATTGAGTAACCTAGGATTGTCAATGAAAATGCTCAAGATATTTTGCAGATTCTGTATGAGGATAATCTTATGGGATGGAAACACTTTGTCTAGTTGGTTTCATACGAAAACAGGAGTCAAGCAGGGATGCCTTCTGAGCCCAATACTCTTCTCAATTTTTCTGTATGGGATGGAAACACTTTGTCTAGTTGGTTTCATACGAAAACAGGAGTCAAGCAGGGATGCCTTCTGAGCCCAATACTCTTCTCAATTTTTCTTGATGATCTCAAAGATTCCTTACCTGGTGGTATAATGTTTGTTGGTCTTGCAATAAAACTGCTACCATATGCTGCTGACATTGTCATAATAGCATAAAGCCCCATCATGATGCAGTTGATGATCAACAAACTACAGCAATATTGCTACTTATGGAATCTTCAACGAGGACGATTTGCTGGAAACAAAAAATGGTCTTGGAACAAAGAAGATCTCAAAATAGTCAAGGAGTATAAATATCTTGGTGTACTCATGACACCACAACTGTCTTCAAAAAACGCTTGCAAGAAAAACTGAAAGAATCAAAACGCGCAATTAATTGTAACTTGAATGGAGTGTTGAGAAAGGCGAATATCCCTCCGATATTCCCCTTGGATTTTTTAAAAAGCCGTCCCACCGGATTGGATTCGAAAACCTTCCGGGCAGGAGCGACAATGTCCATCCACTCTACATGACCTAGCCATCAAAGCCGTTGGACTTTAATGCTGCTAACTAGGTCAGTGTCGCTGTACAACCCGTACAGTTCGTCGTTATATCTTCTCCTCCATTCTCCATCTATGCGTACGGGACCAAAAATCACCCGAAGAATTTTTCTCTCGAAGCATCCTAAGACGCTCTCATGTTTCTTTGACAGGGTCCAGGCTTCAGCGCCATAGATGAGAACCGGGATGATGAGTGTCTTATAGATGGTGATTTTACATGCTCGAGAGAGGACTTTACTTCTCAATTGCCTTCTAAGTCCAAAGAAGCAGCGATTTGCAAGAGTTATTCTTCGTTTTATTTCAGCGCTGGTGTCATTGTCTGCATTAGCGGTGCCTAGGTAGACAAAGTCCTTAACTACCTCAAAGTTATAGCTGTCCATGTTGACGTTTTGTCCAAGACGTCGTTGTACAGTGTCCTTCTTTGATGACAGCATGTACTTGGTCTTGCCCTCATTGATCACTAAACCCATCTTCTTCGCTTCCGTCGCAATACTCAAAAAACGCTCCACTAACATCATGCTTCTTCCAATTATGTCAATATCATCTGCGTATCCGAGTAATTGGATGGACCTTTGGAAGATTATGCCTATAGTGTTGACGGTTGAGTTTTGCACAATTCTTTCCAGAACGATGTTGAAGAAGTCGCATGACAGTGCATCGCCTCGTCTAAAACCTTTTTTGACATCAAATGAACCGGTAAGATCTTTTCCGACCTTGATAGAGCAGCGTGCATTCTCCATCGTCATTCTGCACAAACGGACAAGTTTGACAGGGATGCCAAAACTAGACATTGCTCGGTAGAGCTCTTCCCTATATATGCTGTCATACTCGGCTTTAAAATCGATAAAGAGATGGTAGGTATCGATTTGAAGTTCCTGGATTTTTTCCAAGATCTGCCGTAGTGTGAATATTTGGTCGATAGTGGACTTTCCTGGTCTGAAGCCACACTGATAAGGACCAATCAAGTTGTTGTCGAATGGCTTCAGACGTTCACATAATACGGCAGAGAGGATCTTATACCTCTCCTAGGAGAGGGTGTCCAGGCCACGGTAGCTTGGCATGCTTGCTTTCGCACGAACTAGCTCGCCGGCGGGATGGTTCTTGCTACCGCAGCACTAGACGGGGTTACGACTTCGTGCCATGTATAAATAAAATTAAAAAAAATGGAGACACGAATTGTCCATGTGTTGGGGAGAGTGATCCCTATAGAGGGAGAGGGTCGTTGATGGAGTTGACCCTCGGAGGATTTGCCCACCCTTTGTTTCCGACGGATACCACTTTGGCTACTACAAATGTTAAGAAGACTGATGCCTCTGTAGTTGGTGCAGTTTAGAGGGTCTTCTTTCTTATGTATCGGGCACACTATGTTGAGATTCCACTCATCGGGCATGCTTTCTGCCGACCATATTTTGCAGATGAGTTGGTGCATGCTCCCTACCAAGTCATCGCCTGCTGCTTTGAATAGTTCGGCAGCGATGCCGACAGCTCCAGCAGCTTTGTTTGACTTAAGTTAAGATATAGCTAACTTCACTTCATCAAGGTCGGGTAGGCGGAATTGTTGATCTGCGTCGTCGCCGACGCAGAGTGCTTCTATTTCCCTTACAGCGGAATTCGGTTCGTCATCGCCGTTATATAATTTGGAGAAGTGATCTTTCCATATTCTCAGCATCGACTGCGGTTCTACTACGATGTTCCCCTGACCGTCTTTACACGCATTTTGGGAGGTCTTTTTTACCTATTGGTAAATTTTACGAACCTCATTCCTGTTGTGACATCCCTCTATCTCCTCGATCGCGCGCTTCTCATGCTCTCCATCTAAGGAGCCGATGTTCCTCTCTCCTCTTATGCTCGTAGAGCTCGCAAGCAGCTGTAGCCCTTTTGTGCAGCGCTCTTTTGTATGCCTTTTGTTTGGCTGCGTGCGCTTGCCGGCATTCGTCGTCAAACCAGGGCTTTCGCTGTGGTGTCTGTGTAAAACCTAGCACTTCAGAGGCGGCATCTCTGATGGCTGCAAGGCAATGTTGCCACTGGTTTTCAATGCTTAATGCAGGAAGCATAGGACTCCTTAGGAGGTTATTAGAGACTCGATCGGAAAAGGACATGGCAGTCTCTTGCGATTGTAGCCGTCTAACGTCGAATATTCTCAGAGTACTTTCTTGTTTTGGCTTGGATCGGGATATCCGTAGCCGTACCTTGGCTACAACGAGGTACAAAGATATTTTTGACTCAAATATTTTTTCGAAACTTTGAAATATTGGCTTTAATCTAATTTTATCTTTTAAAAAATATTATTGTCAATATTCAGTACAATTTTGAGATAAATCGAATTGTCAGTTTTCTTAAAAAAAAAAATTAAAAACCTAAACAAAATTAAAAAAATTTGGTAAAAATTAATGTTCGGTTCTCGATATCTCTCAAAATTATTTCATTCATCTAATTTGTATAAGTTTATATAAGAAATAAAAACTTTTAAGAAATTCTACTAAAACTGGTAAATATTATTTTTTGTCTAAAAATCTGGTTGACAAAAATAGTTTTTGAAATCAAACAACAACTTTTAAGCAAGACAAATTGACAGACGGGATGGGAAGTTATCAGTGTGGGTCGCAGCCAAGCTTCTTTTTTGTAATAAATTTATTTTTTAAAGTCAAAGGTAAAAGCCACATACAAAAATAATTAATTTTATTATTCGATATGTCAATGTTGACTTATTTTCTTTTGCAAAATATGAGTAAAAATTAATACATTTAACTGTTCGTTTTCGCTTAATACAAAAATGCTGTCACCTTCAAAATGAAAGGAGGACATACAAATTTAGGAAGAATATTGCACCATTATCTATGTTTCCCTATACAAATATTTAACTCAACATTTAAAGAGAAACTCTTCTGTACCTCTCCATTTCCATCTCCAATTCCATTTCCAACTAAGGTATATTGCTTACTGTGGTACTGACGACGAAAATGGCTAAGTACACAAAATAAATTGTTGTTCAACTTGGTTTCCAAAACCGGGGTTAAGTGAAGTCGCATCCTCTTAAGCCCGTATTTCTTGTCCCTCCTCTATGTATAACCATCAGGAGGACAACATTTTCAAAACCAAAGACAAACATCCCAAATGTCACATACTTAAGAGCCCTTTTGCGCAGTCACCACTAAGTACGAAGGACTCTTGGCCGTTGTTGTCGTTACTCGAAAGTCGTAACTCGTCGTAAGATGTACCACTCAACACATTCGCTGTATACACCATCGGATACCATCAGGACACAAAATACACCCGTCCAATTCTCAAAATATATATTTTTGTCGTTTTCTTATAAATACACATACAACACCCTTCCCTTGTCATTTATTTCACAGAAGAAAATCGTAGGGGAAAGCATAGGGGAGCAAGGTAGGAACAAATTTTGCACTTCTATTGTTCTCTCTCGGATGTGAAACGGTTTTATTTAACTTAGTTATTTACGTGATGGCAAACAGAAGCATTTATGTCATAATTAGGTTCCTGTTCCTGTGCCAGTATTGCACTCGGTCTTCTTTCATTTCATCTCACCCGCGCTTCTTATAGAAAATCAACCCTCAACCGCCCCATCATATTTGAGTCCCCAAACCCTTGTTGGCAATACGGATTTTGTTTAAGTGAACAAACAATGCATAAATTTATGCATTCTGCATACACACTACATCCCGACCTCACAACCCCATCGACCTATCCGAGGAACAGCCTTTTCGCCACACGCATACGCAATATTTATACTTTCATTATGTGTATAGACTTTATGCAATTCCTGAACTCAAGGACTCTTGAGAGGGAGAACCAACAACCATCAAATGATGAAACTGAACGAGATAGCACTAGGCGACTGTGTTTGCATATCAATATTGAATTCCTCCTTAGATTGTATTATTTGAAGTGCATTTCATGGATTATTTTCATTCTGTGAAGTGGTTGTGCCAAGCGAAGCCAAGGACCAAGGACGCGCGCTATCCGAAGTGGGAAAACCACAGAACAGACGTGACTAAAGCAACTTGCTAGGTAGATTGGTTTGGTATAGCTACGAGTCGTTAGAATGATAGTGTGACTAGTGACTACAGCTTGGTTGCGGATTCGTACTATCGGTAAAGTTATATA
>NC_079147.1:46649330-46695279 GCF_945859685.1 Eupeodes corollae
TTCATGAGTGCCTTTTGTCTTCTCATTATGGTCTCAATAATTGAGTTGTTATCTTGTTCTTTACGAGCAAGATTATTTGTTGATGTCAATGCATCATTAGGTTAAGATTGGTTGTCTTCTGTTCCCTTTGGCACGACATCGATTTTGGTGTTGAAAAAATAGCCTCTATCTGCGCCAGTGAATCACTCAAGAACGCCACCGCGTTGGGTCGTTGTACCCAATTCAGAATAAAATACAGTCAGCATTATTGTTGTTTATGTTGTTTAACATAATCTTTTGAAGTCATAAAGCACTGCATTCTCAGAAGATTGCATTCCCTTACAAGCTTGTCTCACATGAACGAAAACACCTCATCTCAGAAAGTCATTTTTAGTCCACTTTATGATAAAGGGACAGCGTTTTAAGGCACGCCTTGCTTACCGAGGGGAGATGTTGAAAAACAGTATCTCGCATCCTTCATGGCGTTCTCAAAATAGGATGACATCTGCTCATGATTTGAATATGCGTTGTGGATAGAGACTTATTGATCCAGGCCATAACTGGACCTGGTGATAATGATCTCCTCCAAAAAAATGTAAAATCATTAAGTAATTTTGTGTTCCAAGATTTTTAAACTATGAAAACTTCATTGTAAGTACATAACTGCTTTAAATTGATCCTTAGCCCGCTCTATATTCCTTATTTAACTACTTTTGGTATTAGAATTCGAAAAGTTGATCCTTAATAATGTTTACAAAAGTTTGTTAGCCTGATGTATATATTTGTATATCTATCATGGCATTTATTATTCTCTTGAGATTATTGTTGAGAATATACAAATTATCAGAATACAGCTAACTCTTGAAAAACTGCCACGTCGCATTGTCGCGCTGTCATTTACATCAAGCTTAAGAGATTTTGCTAATTCCGCTGACAAGAGCCAGGTAATTAGCTAATAGTATGTGTGTATGTATATTGTATATGACGAACGAACAAACACTAAATAAACGAGTAAAATCAACACAATAACAAGACGAAACTCCTTAATCATGGTGACAAAGTAGGAGGAAAAAATGACTCATGGCATATTGCAAGGATTCTTTTTTTTGTCTCTGTCTATTTGTTTCTCTTTTCGTTTCTATTACCACAAAACCAAAGTATTGTAGTGATGTTTTTCTTTTTCGGTTTTGTTGTCTATTTATGTATTCACTATATTCAGGTCACGAGCCCCAAACAAGGACGAAGGATACGAAGAGGAAATATTTGATTTTGTAATTTAGTACATTTAATTTCTGTCATCAGAAAGAGAGAGAGAGGAAGATATGGAGAAGAAAGTGAGATGTCGCTGTCGTCATCGTCATCGTCTTCGTCGAAGTGTCGTCCGTCCTGAGAATCCTGCTTTCTATGGATTTCAAATTAACTGTTCATATAGACGCAGATATGTATGATTGTATGCTAAATGTAAATAAGATGAACATGAACAAGGATGTTGGTAATTTTGAATGAAGTGTGGTTTGGGGGTGATACTTTTTCTTTTTTGGATTTGTTTGATGAGCACTTGTCATTTAAATCGCTAATAATGGTTCATTGTTTATGTTGGAGAGGTGGAGGTGTGGGTTGGAGGTGTTCGTACTCAAACCCTCAAAGCTTGTGGAACACTATAAAAGATTTCAGATCAAAGCAATCAATGGAAAGAATTTTAATTCATTCTTGTAGAATGAGCTCGTGGGTTGAAGTCTTTATTTAACCCTCACAGCTCCTCGAACTCAAAACCGCATCAGCTTTGAATAAATTTAAGATAAGGATGTATGTATGGAAGAATATCATGACTCGACATTAAATTATTTATTCTACTTTCTTATAATTTGTATACGGGATAGAAGAAAGAATATTGGATTATTTGAGTTGACAGAAATTTGTCCATGAACATAAACGAAATAAATGAGATTGAAGAGTTTTTATTCAATTTGGATCTTATAAGCTGACATTGTCTTAAGATGTATAAAAGAAATGAAGATCTAAAGAGATTTGTAGGTGTAAAGATTTAATGACTTCATGTTGAATCAGAGCAGAAACAAATTTTACAGAAAGAAGAAATTACACTGGTCAACAAGGATTTGTATCTGCCAATAGCATTTTTCGTATGGCTTTTGACAGCCTTAATTTAAATCTGGTTTTAAGTTACTCTATTACGTCTGATTTTTGAGTAATACCTTTTAAAAATTCAAAAAAAAAAACGCATAAATAAATTCATGTAGCAGTCTTATTTTTAATAAAACTCGTGAAGCTTTTTTGAATCTATAAATCAACAACTTTATGAAAAATCTGCATAAGTTGTTAGATAACATCAGCCTCAGATAACAATAATTTTGTAAGCTCGGTCCCTAGCTAGCTCTCTCCAGTTTCCCGCGCCAAGTCTTCACCCACCTGAGTGCAAAACCTTAGTCGCGGTCTTCCTCTACTGCGCCCTCGGGATTGGATTCGAAGACCTCTCGGACTGCAGTGTTGATGACCATCCGCTCTGCATGACCTAGCCATCTTAGCCGTTGGACTTTAATTCTGCTAACTAGGTCAGTGTCGCTGTACAGCCTGTTCAGTTCGTCGTTATATCTTCTCCACCATTCTCCATCCATACGTACGGGACCAAAAATCACCCGGAGAATTTTTCTCTCGAAGCATCCTAAGACACTCTTATCTTTCTTTGACAGGGTCCAGGCCTCAGCGCCATAGATGAGAACCGGGATGATGAGTGCCTTATAGATAGATGGTGATTTAAGATGCTCGAGAGAGGACTTTACTTCTCAATTGTACGGGCATAGTGTAATTCACTTAAAATTAATCCGAATTGAAGGTGTAAATTGCATTACATCCCTGTTTTTAATTTCGATACTCGATATCTCATTTTTCGTCAATTCCATATGACAAATTTCTATTCTCACGGAGGGCGGAAAGTCGAAGCTAACCTGTCATTCCTTCGCGCTTCATCATTTCTTTTCCGATTTGACTGCCGAGTAAGAACATTCGTCTTCCCATATTGATAAAAGTTTTTTTGTTGACTAAAGTCCAAAATTATATCTATTGTCTTGTGAGAAAGTTGGAAAACACAAACTACCATCCTTAATAACTTAAAATAAGCCAAAGAAAAATCAGCCTAACTTTTGTGCTTACTTCAAGCCAGCGTGACTGTACCTTCTACAGCTTCTTTCGTGGACCACGGAATATTAGGCATATTAGCCCTTTACGTGAGGTAAATGAAGCGCAGTTTATACCTATATATTAAAATTAGATTGGTAACAAACCATCGTATTCTTTTTTTTTGGTACAGTCATACCACTTAAGTGGGATCGCCGAACCTAAAAGCTCGAACGAGTGATCTTCGAGCGCACCACGTGCTGAGATCGCTCACTGCTTTAGCTGTCCAATATACCTTGGCATACTTTAAGGCGTTGTATATTTCGATCACGCTCGAGAAATTCCGCATACTATACAAGGCCCACGGAGCACCTACCTCCGTGTCGATCGAGCGGTCTTTTCGATCGTCCGCCTGTGGCGTAAGCCCCAAAACCAAGGTAAAGACAACGAGCAGCAAACCACCTCAGCATCCCACACGTTTTGGACCAAGTCTCAACCACAATTGGGATTATTGCTTCTTCTACCGATCGATCCAACAACTCCACATCATCATACCTGATACCTAACTACAATAGTAAATTAAAGAAAGTATCAAAAGAACAAGCAATTGATCTGCAAACGATTTATCCCTACCTGTACATCAAACCTCATCTTTAAACCCGGCTCATCATTGAAGAAAATTTTCTTTTATTATATACCTTAAATCGTCTCTCATTCTCTCAGTTAAGTAAAGTTTACAAGTTTTTTTTTTAGTTCAAATTGAAAAGATTTTTTTTGTTCCATCCACCATCACTAATCATTTAGCTTCACCAAATCAAATACAACCTCAACTATACAAAAAAATCACCAACTAACCAAGGAGTGCGCACCTCTTCGTTGGAAGGAAACCTGTAGGTTTAAATAAATGTAAACCAATATTTTTAAATCGGTGAGTGATAGTATGTAAGATCTTAAATCTCATCAATTTGAAATTCGAACCATTTGACGAAGAAAACTTAAATTCGGGAGTAAAAATATTAACATGATTTATAAAAATATAGAGAGCGTGAGAGATTAATTTTTTTTATATAAAAGATAAGATAAGAGTGACTTAAACCAGAAGTGAGATTCGAGTGAGTAGCAAGTTGTTGACTTTCCGTACTGAGAGAGTTTACCTCCATATGAAAGTAAGAGGAAATTGAGTGAATATTCCTAATAAAAATAGAACTCAAATTAAGTCTATTTTTTTTCCGTTGATGATCTCATTCTCACGTTTGGTTTAAATCGAACTCAATTATGTTCCAAATTAAGACTATTTAAATTTAACCTTATAACTTTTTTTTTTTTATTATTGTCAATAAAAATATAAATAATGAATTCCAGTTTAAAACATATCTATTTTTCGTAACTATTTGGTGTCTCAGTATGAGAGAGTAAAATTTTAAATCTTAAGGGAAAGTGATGGAATTAAGAAGCGTCAACGAAGGGTATATGAGAGGGCAGTAGGCAGCGTTACCACTTTACTTCAATTGAAGTAGATTTACTTCTTTTTTTCAAATAAATTTAAAATCTACTTCCTACTTCGCACCATCATCAAAATATTGAAATCTACTTCATTTTCAATATCTGGTTTTTTACCTACTTCAATTTAAAAAAAATAGACTGAATCTACTCCTTTTTTCTCTCACTCTTGTATGTAGTCTTAAAACTTTCTGGAAAATTAAAAATCGCTTGAAGTTTTGCATTTGCAGTGAAGTTACGTCTTATCTAATGTATTCTAGTGTAACCCCTTTTATCATTTTCGACATATATGAAAGGGCCTAAAAGGACCTTTATCATAATTTCTAGTCAAAAGGGCTGTTGAAAATGTCTAGGCTGTATTTCAATAACAACGACTTGATTTTAGAAAATAATGCCCTTATTCTCATCGTTTCACTTTTCAATAGACGAAAATTATTTACTGTTTTTGTTTCGTTTTCAAACAATCCTTAACGACGTTTTCAAAGCTTATCGATCTTTCAATAACAAATTTAAATAGTTTGATTTTGTAAATATCTTTATCTATCATAGGTATGTACATAGGGCCTGTATGGCAAGTTTTCGAATTCAAGATTTTAATCAAACATGACATTACGATGGTAGAGATGACGAAAAAAGTGTACGGTCAAAAATCGATACTTCGATTTTTTTTCAAAAAAAAAAACCGATAGATTTTTTTAAATTCTTGCTAAAATTTGTGTTCTTAGTTTAGCTTCTTTCAATATAAAAATATATAAAGGCTATCTCATCCCAGCTAGAACAGTAATTTTGTTTTTAAGTTTTCTCAAGAACTAAACTGCCAAAAATATCATTGTTTTTATTTTTAATTTAAAATCAAATATTATTTTTTTATCGAAATTTGATTTCTTGAAAATGGGATATACCTACATACCAAAAATATTATTAAACTAAAATTCAAAAACGATTTTCAAACGCAAATTTAAAAAAAAAATATTTTTTTCTTGAGAAATCAAATGGCATTTACATTTTTGAAAACAAACTTTTTTGCAGGTACATATTCAATACAGGAAATAGTTTTACACAGACATTTTTGAATACATGAGCGAGTTCATGCGAACTAGTCGTGCATTTTATTTTTTTCTGTTTGTTAATGTTTTAAGTTGTGCCCTTGTCTTATTATGGATTAAATTGTTTGTTTTCAATATAAAAAGATATTTTCAAGGTGTCCAAAAACAAAGATAAAAGGTTTGTTGATGTACTAAAATTGTATTACGATTACAATAACTATTTCTTGAAATACTCGTCCTTTGCAATAAAAACATCCTGAAGTCATTTAATATGACCAACACGAGCCCAATCTTTGCTTTTTCGCTGCTAACAACCAAGATTTTATTTAAGAAATATTACATTAACAATTGAAGTTCCTATATGATATGAAGCCTTAAACAATTACATTTTTTTTCTACTTTTTTATTGAAATAATATAATTTAAAAATATGTAGAATAATATGAAAAAGTTAATTTTTGAAATCTACTTCCATTTTTCTCAATCGACTTCACTTTTTTCCTAAAATCTACTTCCACTTTTTTTTGAGAAGTGGTAACGCTGGCAGTAGGCCTGTAAATCAAACTCAATTTAGGGGTTATCGCGAGTCAAGCAAGTTAAGTGGTGCGGTAACCATGGCGTTTATTCAGTATTGAATAAACTGTGGGAGGGTACACTTAGGAAACAACAGCACCTGTTTCCAAAATAAGAAAAAGAAAAAAAGAGATGCATTTATACATTATCTAACAATTAAGGAGCCCTAGTAGGATATTTAAAATAGGCATAAAAATAGTTACGGCAGTCCAGTGGCGAGTACAAGATCCCACCCCACCGACGAGTTAGCCCTTTGGCCATCGCAAGCATGCCTGCGCGTACTCCGCCGATTGGACACTCTACTTCGTAACCCTAGTGACGTCAGAGAATCCTGTGGTTCTGACTGGACATTGGGAAGTAAGTTTTTTTTTGAATAGTCATAGCCGAAGTAGATCCTTCTTCCGTTACACAATTTTTACTAAATTTGCGTACCATTTTTTGTAGATTTTGTTTTTTATGAAAAAACAGACTATATATAAAAATTACTGAATACCGAAAACAATATTTTCTGTCAAATAAAATAAGTTTAAAGCCAATATTTAAGATATTTGAAAATCTATTTGAGTCGAAAGTAAAATTTTACCAAATTTCAGTACTGTTTTTTTAGAGTTTTATTATTTGTAAATAACAATAAATTCGATTTTTTTTGTTCAGAATTTTAGTGAATGTTGAAAACAACATTTCTTATAAGATAAAATTAGTTTCAAGCCAATATTTCAAATTTTTGAAAAGATATTTGAATTGAAAATCAATTTTTACCAACTTTTGTTAATTTTTTTCGGTTTTTAATTTTTGTACAAAAACTGTCAATTCGATTTTTGTCAAAATTTTACTGAATGTTAACAACAATATTTTTTTAAAGATAAATGTAGTTTAAAGCCGATATCTACAATTTTTGAAAAGATATTTGAGTAGAAAATCAATTTTTACCAACTTTTATACATTTTTTTTATGTTTTTATTTTTTGTACAAAAACTGTCAATTCGATTTTTCTCAATGTTGAAACAATATTTTTTATAAGATAAAATAAGTTTGAAGCCTAAATTTCAAGTTTTGAAAAGATGTTTGAATCGATATTCATTTTTTACCAACTTTGAGTAATGTTTTTTAGGTTTTTATTTTTTATAAAAAAAAATGTGGATTCGATTTTCCTCAAAATTTTATCAGATCTCAAAAACATTATTCTTCGTTGCTCATAATTGTTGTAGAGATGAAATCATATTTAAGTCAAAAAATTTTGGAGGTTAACATTTTTTTTCAGATTTTTTGATTTATAAAAAAAACTGTTAAATGGATTTTTTTTCAAAAAATATACTTCTTTAATATCACGTTACAATATATTATATAAAATTTAATTCAAGTCTATAGCGTTTTTGGTTCGTAAGATATTTAGGGTTAACTAAAATTTTCACCTTTTTTTCAAACAGCTATGGTAAAAAAACCTATTGAGAGCTCTTTCTGCCTTATTATCTGTATAACAAAATTTATTTGAAATCGATATCTCTTCTGGTTTTCGAGCTATGGATGACGAAAAAACGTCGCGAACGTACGGACGGACGAACGTACGTACACACGCACAGACATCTCTCCAAAAATCTTTTATTTTGACTCTAGATACCTTGAAACGTCGAAAAATGTCAAAATTTTCAATGTGACCAATCAGACCCATTACAATAACTTCCTATGGGAAGTTAAAAATTTAAAAGAACACTTAACAAAAGTTGAACAAAAAATAATTTGAAATATTAACTTTCAACTACTTTTATCTTTTAAAAAATATTATTTCTTTATATATTTATTCATATTCAGTAAAATTTTGAGAAAAATCAAATTGACAGTTTTTTTCAAAAGTTAAAAACCTAAAAAATTTACTCAAATTTGGTAAAAATTGATTTTCGACTCAAATATCTTTTCAAAAAATTTGAGATTATGACTTTCAACTAATTTTTACTCATAAGAAATATTGTTTTTAACATTCGAAAAAATTGTGAAAAAATCGAATCGACAGCTTCTTTTACAAAAAATAAAAACCTCAAAAAAATTAACAAAAGTTGGTGAAAATTGATTTCGACTCAAATATATTTTTATATCTTTTAAATATTGGCTTGAAGCTTACTTTATCTTTTAAAAAATATTGTTGTCAGCTTTCAGGAATATTTTTACATATTGGCTTCAAACTACTTTTATCTTTAAAGAAATATTGTTGTCAACATTAAGTTAAATTTTGAGAAAAATCCAGCTGAAAGTTTTTTACAAAAAATAAAACCCTAACAAAAAACAATGCTAGAACTTGGTAAAAGTTTGATTTCGACTCAAATAGCTTTTCAAAAATTAAAAATATAGTCTTCAAACTTTTTATTTTAGAGAAATCATTGTTTTCTATAGTCCGTTTTTTTATAAAAAAATAATAAAATCTACAAAAAATAGTACGCAAATTTGGTTAAAATTGATGTTTAGTTCTTGATATCTCTCAAATTAATTTCATTCATCCAATTTGTAAAAATTTAGGAAAAGTTACTAAAATTGGTAAACATTTGTTTCGACTAAAAATGTATTTAACAAGACTAGATTTTCAAACTAAACAATTTTTTTATATGAAAAATACTGTTGGTAATTTGAGATAACACGTCCATTCAATTTGTGGCAAGTAGCACTGTCCTCTTGTAGTCACATATTGTCAGCATTCATATCTTCCAATTCGGGCCATAAGAAATAAGTTATCAGCTCACTATAGCAAACAACATTCACAAAAACTACCTGACCGGCCTTATTTTGGAAAAAACAAGGCCCGATATTGTCGCCAGGCCATAAGCCTCACTAATCTTACTTTTTGTGGATGCATTAGTTTTTCGACATTTACTTTTAGATTACCTTTGGCTCAAATTTATCAATTGTGCTTATAGACAATTCCACAGAGATTAAAATGAGCCTCATCTCTGAAGATGATTTTCTTTGAAAATTAATAAAACACTTCTTGGTATTGTTCTTACCATTGGCAAGAAAAGTTAAGAGGCTTTGGTTCTTTAGCCAATTGCACCTTGTATTTGTGAAAATGCAAGCCTTTCATGAGCGACGAACGTCGTTGTAAGTCACTTTTACCTAAAATTGTAAGTTGATTAAAGACCTTAATTAGTGAATCGAAATTTAATTGTAGCCTATACTGTCAAATATTTACTTAGTGAACACATGTATTTCATTTATGGAGATTCATTTGGATCGCATATAACGAAATGTCTGTACATTTTTCTCTAAGTGTATACTTCACATCCATAACAATTAGTTATTTGAAAAACTATACTGACCCACTTCCAATGGTCAAGCTCAATGTAATGATTTTCTTTCATTTTCTCATTTAATTAGCACACGATTAAAAGAGGAAATTTCCGATGTTTCATTTTCAGCAATTAACATTGACCTATGGCACAGATGGTATCGATTAAAAAGAAAATCACGTTGGTCTGTTGTGTTTCTTTGAAGGTTCATCGAGTTTGACCTAATTTAAAACACTCTAACAGATGTGTAAGAAAAATTGAAGTGTTTTATTAAAATCCTATGCATGTATGGGATGTTTAGAAATTTTTTTTTAGAGGCATACACAGAACTTTGAAACGGAATAAAACAATGATGAAATTTTCTTTAATCGAATGGTTATCGTCAGGCATTCTAAATATGGTTTTTGGCATTTGAACGTGGGATGAGACGGAGTCCAATCTGAGGGTCAAATTTTTGATAACTTTTGAAAACATTTATGGCCGTATATCTTCAAATGATCCACGGTTTCGGGCTTTTTGGATCAGAAAGGAGGCTTCACAGAAAATAGCCAAGCCGCGTTAAATCGTACTATCCTGGAGTCAAAATCACAGTTCCGTTGCGTGAAATTCTAACTATTGAGATTGCACGAACGATACTACGCGAAGAATGGTAGATATACGATCCGTCGTCTAACGTTTTTTTTTTTCAACTAATGCTTATTTGAATGGTAACACTATGCTAATGTCTGATCTGACAAATACTTACTTACTTAATGAGGCGCTACAGTCCAGAGCGGACCTGGCCGTCAACCAACATGTGTCTCCAGCTCCAGCCAGCTCGTTCCATAGCTGGCTGTCTCCAGTTTCGCACGCCAAGTTGGTTGAGGTCTTCACCCGCCTGCGTCGACATGAGTCGCGGAATGACCTAGCCATCTAAGCCGTTGCACTTTAATTCTGCTTACTAGGTAAGTGTCGCTGTACAGCTCGTACAGATCGTTGTTTTATCTTCTCTTCCATTCTCCATCTATGCATAAATCACCCGAAAAATTTTTCTCAGGAAGCATCCTAAGACGGTCAATGCTCATCCTATGAGTCAATGTTGGCCCCTCGGAAAGTTCGGACAGCCTGTATACTGGAGAAGTGTCCTGCGTCGACCGCAATGTGGTCGATCTGGTTGACAGTTGATTGATCAGGAGATTTCCATGTCCATTTGTGGATATTAAGACGTGTGCACTGCGTACTAGCTACCAGAACGTCTCTCCCCGCAGTGAAATTGATCAGCCTAAATCCGTTGTCGGAGGTGGTGTCGTGCAGGCTGTTTCTCCCGATTATGCCACCAAAGATGTCTTCTCTTCGTAGCTTGGCGTATTTTTTACGTATTCAGGAACTCATCCTGACGGCACAATTCCTAAACTGGAGGGCTAGATCCTTAGTATAACTCCAAGGACGGGGACCCGGATAAACCACTCATTATTAGGCTTGTGTCGCAATAAGTCGTAGAAGCCCCATAAAGTGTTCAATAAGTAGTTCAACCTTAGTGGAACTGTAGACACCGCCGTTGATTCCATCTCGAGAATTCATCCGTTGCCGTCTGGATAAGGGGAGGTGCCTTAGTTTTCTGCCCCAACAACTTTCCACTTGGGTTGGAATCCAATCTACAGTTGAGGTAATAGGTACCCGATGTTTAACACGGGGAGGTAAGAGTAGGAGTTGATAGAAAGAGGTGGGTTTTGAGAAAAAACCTGTGGACGCTTATGTTCTCTTGAATGCACATGTCTACCATTTGACAGATAATTAGTTTTAACCTTCCGCTGAACAAATACGCTTGAATAACGCTTATAGAAGATTTCAATTTTGCCAACAAAAATCACCTTTTCTGATGGAGCTCATTTTGATCGTGGCGAGTATGTGAACAAGCAAAATTGTGGCATTTGGGGCACAGAAAACCCGCACGCATATATTGAAAAACCGATACACCCAAACGAGTCACTGTTTCTTGTGGATTTTGGTACAGAGGCATATCTGGGCCACTTTTCTTCGAAAATGAGCAAGAAGTTGGCGTTACTGTCAATGGCGATCGTTATCGGGCCTGTTGAACTAATTTTTGTTCATACAAATTGAGGATTGAAATTGACAACTTTATGGTTGCAACAGGATGGCGCTACATGCCACACAGCCGAAGCTACACTCAATGTCAAAAAAAGTTATTTGGTGGACCCTTTATAATTTCCACAAAGTCGTGTGGTCTGGAAATTTGTCACATATGTAAATGCCCAGAGTTTCATTTCTAAGATGGATGAAATTCGTGTCTTATTTGAAGGTTTTAAAGTTGATGTGATTTACATTTCTGAATCTTGGCTTCATAAAGAAATAAGTGATGATCTTTGCAGCTTAAATGGTTTTTATAAAAGGAGGTGCTGCAATTTTCGTAAGTAAAAATTTACATTGTAGCTTAATTCGAAAGGATACAATGTAGCAGTAGTAGTATTAGTTTGGTATGAAACTAAAATGTAGAAGCCGATAGCTCAAATAGTTTTAGTTCTAAAATGTGATCGTAAAATATATCAGGTATTAATAATAACAAAATTCTTTTTGCTGATTTCGTTAATTATATTAAATCATTTGATGTATTTTTTCTGTTCGGAACACATTGTATTACTATTTATGAAAATTCTCTAAAATTTTAAAGAGAGGAAGCGTCTTTTGAATCAAAACAACACCCTTAATACTTATGTCTTTGTAGAATTAGAAGGCCCTACTATAGTAAAAATCTTACAAAGAAATAATATCTTTATTATTTCGGTTTACATTAATTGCAACAAGTGGAAAAAGGATTTTGAAAAATTGAACAACATTAAGAATCACATCGGGGATTTCAATACTAGAATAAGTAGTGTACAAATAGACACCACGTAACCTCTAAGCAATACTCTTATCTAAATAACCAACCGACTGCCTAAAGATAATATCTACAATCAAAAGTGTCTAGATCTTTTATAAAGGCTGCAAATGTACGAGCGTATCGTTTGAAATGATTACACTTAAGGTGATACGAAGGGCCACTACAATTTTGTTGAAGGACGAAGGAAATCTGTTATCGACATTTGCATAGCCAATAACGATTGGATTAAATTGGTTTCAAATCTTGTAGTTGAGTATAAAACCAATTTTGACCATAAGGCCATTTATTAAGAGACTTCGCTTGCAAACAATGGAAACGTTTTTGATTAACTGAGATTCATAAAACTTTTCGTAAATACCGAAATAAAGTACGCATTAAAATAAGGGAAGCTAAAAAAACAGGTATATTCCAATTATGTGAGGAAAGATCTACCTTCTAGTTCCCGTAGCGTGATATTTAGTGCGTTGAACAGTCATGAAAGGGGTCTTGGGTTCAATCCCTGCCTGTGCTACCTAACTTTTTTCACGGATACTGCCTCTTGCGAGGAATTGACAAATCCTCCAAGAATAATTCTTGTCATGAAAAAGTGCTTTCTCAAATTTGGCGTTCGGGTTCGATATATAAACTGTAGGTCCCTTCCATCTCTGACAACATTACGCGCAAACAGGAATGGTTGAGAGTGTAAGTCACTAGGCCCTGGTTTGTTGCACCACCTAATTTATTTATTAAACTTTCTCTTATTTTTTTGTTCTTAATTTGGGTTCTTTCTACAAGAAAAACATATTTTGGTATTGTTCCAGAAGGGTACCCCTCAAAAACCTTTATTTTGTTTTTAAATTTTCTGAAGGACCGATAAAGATAATTTTATCTTTCTGTGCAAGCTCTTTTTGATGATCAAATGATCGAATCGATGATGATTTTTTATGATCAAAAATGTAATATTTTTATTTTTAAAAAGATATTAATTTTGTTTACAAAACCCGATATCTCTAAAAGGGATCAACATTTTTTGACGAAATTTAAATGTGTAGGGCTTATTCTTGATTTAATTTACTTTAAATTAAATTCGGGTTTGAAATAATCATGCAAAACTTAAAACGATCATGCAAAAATATTAAACTTAAAAAAACTCATAAATGAAATCACATGCAAAAATAAAAAAAGAAGACAAGTTAATCAGTTGGATGCTTTATTCGAACTAAACTTCTTAAAATTAACAAAACTCAGTAAGCTTAAAACTATATAACAAATTATATAACAAAAATTAACTGTTACAAAATATCAAAAGCAGTATTTTTCGTCATTCGATTATGCTGTTATTAGCTGAGCTTTTTATAAATAACATTAAATAAACTTAAAGAGCGTTTGCAAAAAGAATGAGAGTTTTCTCTTGAGCATATGTAATGTACATAATGTGCATATACCAAATATCGTAAAACGAAGTGTTAATGGATGGTGTCTTCAATATTCTATTTTATTTAGTCATTAATTTTTTTAAAGTATTTCAACTCCTACAAATGTTAAATTTATGTACATATATTAATAAGGTCCTTATTTAGTGCTTACCAAAAATATTTTTTAGATAAAATTTAGAATTTAAATGATTTACGAAAATCTTGAGATTTGAAGTAAAAAAAGATTCTGAAACTTGAATTTGTGAGTGCTACACAAACGTTTCTTCCCTACTTATTTGTTTACTAGAAGAGATACTATTTCTTTTAAATACAATTTTTAGGGAAATAATGTACTTAAATGCAAATATTTGCTTCAATTAAAGAACCAAACATTTTTCTCTCTTATTTTTAATAGGTTTGTTGACTCCTTTAAGATTAAAATACAAGTAAGCACACTGATAGCGATAGTAGTAATAGACTCACGAAAATTGAGGTCGAAAAAACTTCGGTAAAAAAGTCCGACATCTCTTCAAATCAAATAATCTCTTATTTTCTGGATTTTAAAATTTTTTAGCGTTTTAAGCATAAAAAGAAATGGATACAAGAAACGTACATATATTTTTGGAGAAAAAACCTACGTTTCAAAAAAAAAATTCATACATTTCTGCGTAAAATGCAGCAAAAACCCAATAAACTATTGTATTTTAGGTCTTAAATATGGCATATTTAGAAAATGTTTGGAATCTAGGAATGCTTTCATAAGTAGGGAGTAATCCAAATTAAATAGTTAGACCACAATTTGCTGGACAATAGTGTTCTAAAATAATTTGTTAATTAATTAAAGTTGTCATTTAAGCAATTGAAATGTGTGAAGGTTAGGTTAATATACTCGTACACATTATGTTATTTAAATTTTGTTAGCCTCCTTTAAAAAACATTAAAGAAAAGTTTTAAGCCGAGAGTAAAAACTCATCTAAATGTGTGACCCCCCCCTCCCCCCTGATGAAAAGTCTGGATACGCCCTTGCCCGAATGCTGACCAATTTCGATTTTTCCATTTATTAAAAAAGTCTTAGAAAAAATTTTACATTTTTAGAAAATAACAATCTCTTATGTGTTAACCAAACCGGTCTTAGATTACATCACAGTTGTGTGTCTGCTTTAATTAAAGTAACTGATGATCTAAGATGTGCTATTGACCATGATCAAATATAATTTTTAGGATTACTTGACTTTTCAAAAGCGTTTGATGTGGTTAAGCACAGCGTTCATATTTTCAAAATGAAAAGGCTGTTCTGATTCAAAAATTCAGCTCCCGATTTAATTTTTTCTTACCTTTCTTTGAGAAAACATGCTTCAGGATTGCTGGATCTTAATTCCGGAGTTCCTCAGGGATCAATACTTGGGTCATTGGTATTTTGCATGTGTAGTTATCACCTTCCAACCCAGGTGCATTATTACTCCATTGATTTGTATGCAGACGGTGTCAAGATTTGCCCTAGTTGTGAATTAAGCATGATTGAAAACGGTGGTTACCTACTTAATGACGACTTGTATAGAATATGTCGTTGGTCAGAGGAGAATAACTTCAGGTTGAACTTAACAAAATCTGAATGTATGGTAATTTATAAACATAAGCTTGATCTCAGTTATTTACCACCCATACAAATTGGAAACCAGGTAATCAAGTACGTTGATAAAGTAAAGAACCTTGTTATATGCTTAAATTCCACACTTAGTTTGGATTGTCACATAAAACACATTATAGACAAAAATTACGGATGTCCACGCAGTCTTTCCTTCACACAGAAGCAAACACCACAAGATACTAGACTTTACTTAGCAAAACCTTTAACTATCCCTATTATTACTTATATATCAGATATTTTCCAGCCATAGGTCAGAATCCTAAATGTTGACTTCAACAACATAATTTGATACGTAAACAATCTTAAGCGTGTTGATCATGTTTGCTCGTATAACACAAATTTACTTGATTATAACTTAAACGCATATCTTAGTCACAATATTTTCAAGACTTTGAATGGTATCGTAGCAAAGAAGGAGCCATCTTATTTTTACAACAAAATTGTGCACTCTACTTCCTTACGATCTTTTGTATTTAACCAAGATTCAGTTGCTCCAATTTTTTGTTTGTGCTGTCAGACTATGGAATTCCCTCCCCTAAACATACGAGAGCTTCGAGGATGTAAGCATTTCGATCACGTTATCTTCAGGTATTAGGCTGACAATTCATAACTTTATTTTCTTTTTTACTTGCGACATATAGGAACTATATGGCAAGTTTTACATTCGTGCAAAGTTTCGAACTCGAGATTTTAATCAAACATGATATTACGATGGTAGACAGGTAGAGAAGTCGAAAAAAGAGGGTCCCGCGATTCCGTCCAGTCAGTTTTGTCTGTCTGTCCACGCTCCTACAGCCTAAACCATTGGGTCGACTGAGTTCAAACTTGGAAGTTAGGTTTTGAGCAGATTCGCGTAAGGCGTTTTTTAATTTTTTTAGGATCAAAACTAACAGTGGCCCCCATAAAATTTATTTGGTCAAAAAACGATAATTGGAATTTTCTCAAAAACAAATCGATAGATTTTATTAATTGTTTTCTAAATTGTATTTCTTAACTTGGGTTCTTTCAATTAGAAAAACATCTTTTTGTATTGCTCAGGAAAGATACCGCTAATAGAACCGTTTATTTTTTTTAAATTATGAACTGATTTTAATAATTTTGTTTTTGAATATGCTCTTATATTGCCTTAAAAATATTTGATTATCAAAAGTGCATTTTTGTTTTGTTTGGATTTTTAAAAAAATATTGAATTTTTTTTTCAAAATTCTATATCTCAAAAACGGGTCAACATTTTTTTACGAAATTCAAATGTAACGCGTATATTAACAATCACTAAACAGGTGCATACCAAAAATATTTTTAAAACAAAATTGAAAAATTTATTATATAAAAAATGAATTTAAAAAAAATAGCTCTTAAGATTAAAAAAAAAATTAAATCAAGAGTTTTTTTATTTATAAAATGACATTTATATCTTTGAAGGCAAACTTATTTTACAGGTATATTTTTTAATCTTATAAAGAAACTTTTTCAAAAAGACTCTTTGCATACAGGATCAAGTTCGTGCGAACCATTCGTGTATTTTATTTTTGTTTAATTTCTTAAAACTTAATTTTTTTAATCCTTATTAATACCATTACAAATTTTTAAAAGGTCTAAATTTAATTTAAGTATTTTCAAAATTGAATATAGTGTAGTAGTATAAATATAGTGTAACTATAGTACATATTACGAGTAGAAATGTAACTTTTGCTTCTATAGACTTAAGTCTACTCTAAAAGATAAAATGAAATGAAAAAAAGGGTGGGATGCGACCCACACTGATAACTTCCCATCCCGTTTGTCGATTTGTCTTGCTTAAAAGTTTGTAGGTTTTCATGTTGAGTTAAAAAAGCTGTTAGTTCAATTATTCTTAAAAATTTTAAAATAAGCAACAATATTTTTCATATAAAGTTTAAGAATTGTTTTTTTGTTGGGTTCTTACTTTTATAAAAAAAACTGTCAATTTTTCTCAAAATTTTACCAGATGTCAAAAACATAATTTTTTGTTGCTTACAATTGTTTTGCAGATAAAACCATTTCTTAATTGTAAAATTTTCGAGGTGACAAGTTTTTTTCAGTTTTTTTTCGGTTTCTACATTTTTTTTTTCCAAAATATACTTATTTGGTATTACGTTACAATATCAAAATCAAATGGGGTGGCGCAACAGTCCGTTGTGAACCAGAGCCTAGTGTCTTACAACTCTCAACCATTCCTGTGAGCGAGTACTGTTGTCAGGAATGGAAGGGACCTACAATTTAAGGCCGAATCCGAACGGCTAGTTTGAGAAAGCACTTTTTCATGACAAGAATTACTCCTGAAGGATTTGTCAATTCCTCGCAAGAGGCAGTACCCGCGAAAATTAATATTTTTAAATTAAGCTGGCACAAGGAGGGATTGAACCCAAGACTCCTTACATGACAGTCCAACGCACTAACCACCATGGGTACTACCACGTTACAATATACATATGGTATAAAATTTAATTCAAGTCTCTAGCGTCATTGGTTCGTGAGATATTTAGGTTAAACCAAAATATTCACTTTTTCTTAAACTGCTATGGTAAAAAACCAATTACTCAATTTTGTTTTAAATTCATTTCTGCATTTTTCTGCCTTATTATATGTATAACAAAATTTATTTGAAGTCGATATCCCTTCTGATTCTTGAGTTACGGAGCACGAAAACCGTGCACATGCACGCAAACACATCTTTCTAAAAATCTTTTTTTTCGACTATAGGGATTTTGAAACGTCGCTAAATGTCAAAATTTTCAATTTGACAGATGGGACCCATTACAATAACTTACTTCCTGAATTTAAAAATATTCAAGCAACATCTTAAAGTCTGGCCAGTAATTCGAAAGAGTTTTGGAATTTAGCTAAAGAAATAAGTGGATCAACTTTGTAATTGGTACAAATATGTGTCTACCAATTCATACCACTTTAAAAAGCAGCTCTCTAATCAATTTGATTCGGACTTTGCTTATGCAAGACATCTAATAATTAAGGAAACTTTGGGTTGTGAAATAGACGTACTCGTAAATGAAAAGAAATCGTTCTTCAAAGAGCGAAAGATGGAAAAGCACCTGGCGAAGACGGAATACACTGTTTATATTATTATAATACATAGCGTTGTTTAGACGATAGCCTGCCAAGTGCCAAGTTGTTTAACTAGAATAAATCCATTGGAAAATGGCAAAATGGCATTCAGGTAAAATAATGTTGCCAATTTAAAGTTCTTAATCTTTAGAAAACTAGCATAAGACACATAAAATAAGAAACCTACGTTTTTTAACTGCAAATATTTGTATTTCTGATTTTTATTAATAGCTCTGCGTATTTTTTCTAAAATGCTTACGCCTTAAACATTAAAACTATTCCATTATCTTTATCTTTAAAATGGAAGGACATTGTGTTTTGGCTTAAACATAAACATCTAGACCTACGTTCAAGTGCTCATATTTATAATGTATCTACGTGCGTTCGGTTCGATAAATAAAAAGATACCAATCTACACAAAAGCTTTCAGTCATATGAGATGAAATTGCTACGTGCAATTTTTCTTTAAATAACTGAACTTATTAATATATCGACTTCACCTTCATACATGCGAATACATTCTATCTGGTCAGAAATTCTAGTCTCGCTCAAGGATTTTTTGTTGGTCACAAACGAATATTGAATCCGTTTACAACCCATACAACAGCCTAAGCTCTTCTTGTATGGATCTTCCTTCCTACACAAAAATGGTCAAATCCAAATAAAATATCAAAAAATCAAGGATCATCCAAAAATAGAAGAATAGACAAAAAGAAAAATCATCAGCGAAGAGAAAATTTTTCTATCTGAAGGAGCAGCAAGAGGCTATACATAAAGCCTCCTAAAGAATGACAACAAGAACTCGTCTCCTTCACAGTTTGTCTCTGCTATGAGTTTGTGGTACATTCATACATATATGAATTTTTCTTGTGGGTAAAACTAGAGGCACTTCTTGTTGTTGTCGACGTCGCTCGTCGTTGTCGTCGTATAGTTGACGGTTGGTCATGAACGAGAGCAAGTACGTGCGGAAAAACTAAATCACACAAACACACATCAATTCTTGGAATAGGCTAACAGACGTCCGCGTCACCCTTTCTACCCCCCTCTCTCTCTCTGTCTAGATAGACCTTCTTTTTCATGCAGCAAAAATTTCCGTTTTATCTTTTAACTCAATTTGAAAAGTTTAAACCGGAGCAAGGACACATGAAAGAAAATAAGGAAGAACAAAAAAAAAACTTACGCTCGAGAAACACACGGAACCGCATTACCGCGTCCTTCATTTTGAGAGGGTTTAAAGGACGAAGCGGCAACGACGATGAGTGAGCTAGTAAAAAACAAAAGGAGCATCTCCCCACTGCACTTATATTCCCAGTGAGGCGGTGAGCAGCCCATATTCTACAAGAAGGAAGCCTTACAGTTTTAACTTGATACTTTTTAGTAGAACAGGGTGTACCTAAAGGACAAACATTCATGACAGGTTTCTTTAAAAGTTTAATGGCACATTTAAAAGTGTTTTAAGTTTTAAAATGAAGTTCAAGGTTTAGAATGTCTGTCAAGTCTTCAAAATGTAAAATTCCCATTAAGTCATCAATGGAGGAACCCTAATATAAAAAGTATGAAGTTCATATAAAACACCACATGCAGCCCAATTGAGTTCCTTATCTGAGTCCAAGAAAGAGTCCTTAGCTTGCTTAGTAAAAGAAAACAAAAATACCCCCACAAGATACTTCCATTCCCAAAGGATAAATAATGAAATGCTTCTGAATTTCGATACAGCCTGTAAGTTTTAGAATCGGTATTCTATTTGGTAGCCGTGTCCTTTATAGGCCATGACCATACCTAAAATGCAATACATTGAAATGGGCATTTGTGTGATGCTGGATGGGTTTGCTACGGCTGTGCCGTGCAGGGCACCCCTATTTTCATGCAAGAAAAGAAAAACAGTTGTTGTGCCACAAAAATAAAAACTTTTTCTCTACAAGGCAGTTGTTTGCCGCGGGGACGAATATAAGGGAAAAGGAAAACGACTCATTTTTAAAGAGCAGAACCAAACAAAATCTTAGATATAGAGTTCTATAGGTAAGTTAAATCTCCGAATAAAACATAAAAAGTCCTTATAAACTGTGTGTGTTTATTTTACAATGGGCCACACACATATTCTTTTCGCTAACTGATTCGCAGGCCCGACAATGTATCTACTATAAGAATAGGGAGAAGCTCCTCTTTTTTTGCCATCCAACATGAGTATGAGAGTGAGTGTGTGGGTTGCCATCAGCAGGATAACCCTCAGCCACAGCCCATCAGCTCAAGGACAAAAATGTATAAAAAATTCATGGAAGGATAAACACGAGATAAATAGGAATGGAATTTGGCCCGGCCCGGCTCGGCTTCGCTAGGCAAGGCAAGGCATAACCCGGGCTAAGAAAAAGAAGAAGAAGGATGTTGGTCGGTCGTTGTCGAATTTCTTGCCTCATTTTTTTACGTCGTCATCGTCGTCGTTGTTGTTTTTTTCTTCTTGACTCGAGTACATTCTTTGGGCAGATTAGTGGCAGAAACGGAAAGGTACCACACTGGCAGCTGGTGTATGGAAGGTATAAGGTGCAAACGTTGTTATTTTTGTTTCTCATGATGATGATGGCAGAGGAGGCTTTGGCGTTGGTATCACGGTATGGCGGCTGGTGCGGCACCCTGTTGGAATGGTGGCAAGCTGGCAGGAAGGCTGATCGGTGGGTTTCAATAATGTAGCCTGCGAATGAGGCAAGTAAAAGGTTTTTTTCCTTACCATTGCTATTTTTGTTGTGTGTGAAGATTTGTGAATGGGAATCATACCTATGGAAGAAGTAGTTATGGGTCTTCGGTCGTTCTTTTTGCACAGAAGATAGATGGCCCCTTAAAGGGATAAAAATGGATTTATAGTTGTTCCAGGGAGAAACAAAAAGAAAGAGAGCTCGCGCACAGGTGATGTACTATTTCCAATTTATTCTCTTTAGTCTTATTGTTTTCTTTTTCTGTTACTTTTCTATTATATTTGTGTTGTTATTGTTTTTTCAACCTAAGCTGTTTTCTTTCTTTCAAGTTTTCCAAATGAATTTGGAAGGATTAAGGTTTTTTGGAACAAAAGCTACATAGTTTTTCTTCCCTTAAGTAGATAACCCTTCTCATTCCTCTAACTTTCCGTACCTAGGTAGTTTAGTAAATGCTTTTGGGCATTCCTGTATTCTAGGGGACGCGTCGTAAGGTAGGTTAGAGTTGTGTTCAGGTATTTTCCAATTGTATTACAGAAAATGAAAATGATTCGATAATCGAGGATTACTAAAATGTTTTTAGTTCATTCGTTTAGGGAGCTGTTTCTTGTTTTTTTTTCGTTGTTGTATTTGTTTTATCTTGGGAAATGCAATCATTTAATTTGGAAGATTTCTGTTAATTGGAACTGGGAGTCGTCGTTACACAATCAAGTCTTAAGGAAATTATAGGAAAACTTCTTAAGAACATGAGTAAAGATAATACTTTGATGATATATTGTTGAATTGAGTGAAAAATTGATAATAATGATTATAATAATACAATATGTGAATGTATTTATAATATAAAAACATGAAAACAGTTAGAACTTTTCTGTGGAAGGATTTCTTAAGCTTAAGTACCTATTCAATTTTCAATAGTACTCATATTAAAGACATTGCCTTTACAATGAAACACATACCTAATCACAAAAAAAATCAAAAAAGAGGCTAGGATGCGACCCACACTGATAACTTCCCATCCCGTCTATCGATTTTTCTTGCTTAAAAGTTTGTAGGTTTACGTGTTTTGTTAAAAAAAATGTCACTTAAATTATTCTTAAAAATAAAAGATAACCAACAGTATTTAAAGTAGCAAAAGTCATACTGGAACGCATCAGAGAACACTTTGAGGCCATACTCGATGCTGAACAAGCAGGATCCTCCTGTATTGATCATATCAACACCCTGCGGATTATTATTAAACAGTGCGTTAAATATCGTTCACCACTACATCTACTGTTCATCGATTTCGAGAGGGCTTTGATAGCGTTAACAGGGAGTATATTTGGTTAGCTTTGCGGGGGAAAAACTAATTGCTATTATTGAAGCAGCATATGGTGGATACAAGTGTCACGTTCTGCAGGATGGTAGGTTGTCAGATGATTTTGAAATCCGTAGTGGAGTCAGACAGGGCTGTATTCTGTCGCCAATATTGTTTTTTTAGGTGATAAGCGATGTACTGCGCTCAGCTCTGTCAGGTAGCGGAGGGATCCAATGGACTTGAACATCCTATTTAAAGGATTTGAATTATGCGGACGATGTTTGCTTACTCTCTAAAAGGATAATGGATGTCCATTTAATGACAACAAGTGTGGAAAGAGAAGTATAAGTCGTGGAGCTGAAAATTAATTCCGGCAAAACAAAAATGATCAGTTTTGGAAACCGACGATCCTCTCAAATAAACCAACCAGTGGAAAAAGTAAAGAACTTTCAATACGTTGGAAGTATCGTTTCCATCGAAAGCGGAAGAAAACAAGACGTCATTTGCCACATCGGTAAAGCAAAAGTGGTTTTCTGTATGCTGTCGAAAATGTTGAGGAATAACTCTATCAGCTTAAGAACAATGCTACTACTGTTTCGCAGAAATTTCAAACATGTGCTTCTTTATGGGTAAAGCACTTGGAAGCTTATTCAGCCATAACAAGAAAGCTGCAAACCATCGTGATAGATGTTTTCGTAATATCCTAACGATTTTCTGGCCAAACCATATAAACAATATATCGAAAGAGGTCCTTCATAAAAGGACAGGTCAGGAACCTATAGAATCTATAATACCAAGACCTAATCGGTAATGGATTAGACATCCGCTTCTAAAAGGTAAAGAATGCATTTCAGGCTAAGCAAGAAGAGCTGGACGACCAGCAAGAGTTAGAGGGTGCTGAAACACATTTCCGGAAAACAAACACGATGGCGCGTAGGCGTAGTAGAGGCCTTATGCCCCTTAAGGGGTTTTCAACGGACTTAACAGGTCTAAGGAAATAAGTAAAATAACAATATTTTGTATATGACGAAATAGTTTGATTTCAATTATTTTTTTACGAGATTTGCAGTCGTTAACCTATTTTTACCAATTTTAGTAGCATTTCTTCAAAGCTTTTAGTTCTTATATAAATAAATCCAAATTGGATGAATGAAATTAATTTGAAGTCAAAACTTTGTATGGCTTACGAGATATTAAGAACAGAAAATAATTTTTTACAAAACTTGTGTTCTATTTTTTGTTTTCTAATGAAAAAACTAAGTGTTGGATTTTTATAACAAATGTACTGAAAAATATTTGAGTCGAAAATCAATTTTTACCAACTTTGAGTAATGTTTTTTTAAGTTTATATTTCTTATAAAAAATCTTACGAATCGATTTTTTTCAAAATTTTACCAGTTGTTAAAAACGTTATACTACGTTGCACAAAAAATGTTCGAGGTCACAAATACTGTTTACAGTTGTTTTAATTTATAAAAAAGACTGTTAACTGGAATTTTTTCCAAAAATATATTTTTGTTTGGTAGCTTATAGAAGCATGAAGTTTAGAAATATTACAGTCATTTCTGGCAAGCTCAGATTTGTCCTGCTAATTTCAAATTACAGTTAATTCGGAGTTGCTAAAAGTTCCTAAATGTAATTTGTGCTTTATTCAATTTTGACTTAACTTCATTTTTAGAAGTCCTAATTATATTCATAGTTTTATTGTTAAATTATATTAATTAATATAACTAATATTTAATTGTTTTCCTATTTTTTTTGAGTGAGTAAACTTTATTTTATTTGTTTCCAATTGAAATGACTAAGATCATTTGTATATTTTTGTGTAAATAAAGTTCCCTGAAGAAGGCAGCAACCCCTGCCGAAACGTTGGGAAAGTTAATGTAACTTAATTGTTTCATTGCGAAAATTACAGTGTCCAAAAAAGCCGACGGTAATCTATACTTCCACTAATCACAATTTTTACACAAACTGGTCAACAAATAAACTAAATTTTGAAATTAAACACATATGTTTTTAAAACATATCATTAATGCGGGATAGCACTTATGGCAAACAGTCCATGCCACATTCGATTTTTCCTGGTGATGTTAATTGGCCTCCTTAGAGCTGATACTTTACCTCTTTAGATTTTTGTTTGTTGGGAACCAATAAGCCAAGTATTCGAAAATGATGTAATCACTTGAGGCCAATATAACCTGGTCTCAGTGAGCTGCATCCTTATACCATTAACCGACGAGACAAATCCAATTTCTGACTTTTTACAGGTTTATTCGCCAACAGTTTCAGGTCTGACATTTATAAAATATATGTTGGTGTTCCCCAGGGCTCCGTTTTGTCTTCAAATCATTTTATGATATTCATAAACGATTTTTTGTTCGCCATTTCTAATCCACTACACTTTGTCGCCTCAGATATCTTCATCCAGATTTTCATATTCGTTCTTAAATTCAAATCCTTTTCCTTCGTATGTGGATCTTCAAAGAAGTTAAAATCATTAAATTCTGATCTAGAGAGCATTGTGTAATGGGGAATTATTAATAGTGTAGAATTAAGTGCCTTAAAAACTCAATGCTCCTAAAGATATGAGTGCCACTTGCATTCAGGAATCTAATCAACTTTCAGTATTATGTATTGGACAGATCACCTCTTATCGAAAATTCCAAAATACTGCCAGGTGCTTAGGATTCCTCCGATGCTGCTAGAAATCGTGCACTCCTTTTAATCTGGCTGTGATTTAAAAAGCCTTCAGAAACAAATTTAAATCTTTCGGATAGTATCCAAAAAAGTGTTTTTCAAAGTTCTTGGAAAATTTGTTTTTGGTTTACCATTTAGAAGCTTTTTCGACATACTATTGAAGTGTTTTCTTTACAAATGGTATCGATATTTTTGGGAGCTCTTATTTTTCATTAAAAAGCGGTTTTGCTACTTTAGACTTAAATATTGAATTTGAACAGATTTTAATGAAAGCTTCCATTAGACATATTAGCAGGAGTAATGGAAACACTATCGAAGTTAGGAGTTATAACTACCTAAGAAGGAACGGAAACTCAACAGTGTAGTACATAATCACACTCAATTTAAAGTCTATAAAAATAAATTTAATTGTTTCCCAACAAATTTGTTTCTAATGATTCCTAAACACTAACGGGAACATCAGTAAAACTGTAGATACAACAACAAAAAGCAAAACGTTTTATTTGAAACCAAACAACACCATAAGTTCCCACATCCACAAAAGCCTTCAAACCATTTTGTGCTTTATGTGCTTTATGGTAAGCGAACTTTATCAAATACATAAATAGAAAACAATTTCTGTACAACCAACGCTTTGTTGCAACGCCCGGACCGGGCCGGGCCGGGTCCGCCATGCGAAAGCAAATGAATATTATTGTGCCTAGCGGCGAATTAAACCAAACAGAGGGTGGTATTTTATGTCACATGCATTGCATAGTACCTACACCCCGTTAGCATAGCTAGCCAGTGACTTTTTAACTAGAATGCAGTCATTTATGCGGTGAACAAAACGCTCGTTGTCGTTCGGTTTACGCTTACATACATATGCATAAGTATATCTATGCTGTAATAGTTACCTATAGATAGACTGAATTGCGAATCTGATTCTAGGTTGGTTTCCATTACAACCCAGAAAACACAATTCCAGAGCCAGCCAGGATTCAGTACACTGCACAGGGTATAACCTATTCACCATGCAGGGAAAACGTGAAAGGGATTTATTCGAGCAAAAATGAAATGAAAACAAAAAAAATCAAAAAAACTTTATCTGGTGGTGCGCGCAGAGCATTAGCGGTACCTACTTACAAGTTACAATTTACACTTACTACAAGTACTGGCAACTGGCCTGCAGCGACCGCCATTGTTTAATGTACCATACACCGTTATACGTGTATTATACGCAATACCTACTCCGATAGGTACGATTCAAGTAGTAGGTATGTGTGGAAGGATCCTATATCCACTATAGCTGCGAAATATTTTTTTTTTTCGAAGTTATAAGTTGTTTTATATGCTTGTAGGTATGAAGGTAGTTACTGGTAATGTGTGTGAGCCATTGCGGCATAAGCTTATACGAGAGTAATAATATAAAGGATGAAAAGGAATATGAACTTAAAACGAGGAAAAATGTCGTGTTAAATAGTCATTGAGGGCTTTTGCTTTCTTTTTTATTAAATTTAATAATGAATTTTATATCAATTTGAGACTTAGTGGCACCTCGCATTTCACAAATTTAAGCAAAGGACCTTAGAAGTTTTTTTTTGGTTGAGAATAGGTAAGGAGGATTCAATATTGAAAACGAGGTATTGATTTAACTCTTTATTACTAGAGACAAAAATTATCCTTGGAACGGGGTAGGTATTGTAGGTTTTAATGTTCATACACATAATCCATGAACTATGATGACTTTAAGGAGTCAAGAAGGAGTGAAAAGTTATCTAAAGCGATAGAATGATGTGACTAAGTTTATTGGGAAACGAGTGATAAAATTTAAAAAATGTAAGAAGGTCAAAACACTAGGAAGTGACAACATAATGTAAGGGTATAATAAATAAGATATAATATAATAAAGATTGTTTTAAAAAATCTTTGTTTTAATTTACAATTAAATACAATCTGACAACTATTAAAAAAAGAGGCTGGGTTGCGACCCACACTGATAACTTCCCATTTCGTCTGTCGATTTGTCTTTCTTTAAAGTTTGTAGGTTTTCGTGTTGGATTAAAAAAGTTGTTAGTTGAATTATTCTTAAAAAAATTTAAAAGGTATCAATAATATTTTTCATATACAGAAGTAGTTAAGTTTGAAAATCCAGTTTTGTTAAATAGATTTTTAGTCGAAATCAAATTTTTAACAATTTGGCATTTCTTAAATTTTTACAAATTATGAATGCAATTAGTTTGAAAGATACCAAGAACCGAACATCAATTTTTACCAAATTTGCATTCTATTTTTTTTTTTTTTTTTGAAAAAACTGATTCTTGGATTTAAAAAAAAAACTACTTAATATCGAAAAAAATATTATATAAAACAGCTTGAAGACAATATTTTGAATTTTTGAATAAGTATTCGAGTCGAAATGAATATTTACCAAGTTTTAGTATCTATTTTTTTGTAGGTTTTTATTTTTTTGTAAAAAAACTGTCAATTAGATTTTTCTCAAAATCAGTTCGAATGTTAAAAACAATATTTCTTATAACATTAAATAAAATGGAAGTTTAAATTCAATTTTTATCAATTTTTATAAACTTTAATTAATGTTTATTTTAGGTTTTATTTTGTTTTTGAAATAAAACCTAAAATTTATTTTTCTTAAAATTTTACCAGATGCATAAAATTTTTTTGGAGATAAAATCAGTTATTATTCGTTACTTTTTTTCAGTTTTTATATTTTCTAAAAAAAAACCGTTTTAGTGGATTTTTTTTTCCAAAAATATACATGTTTCGAATCACGTTAGAATGTATAATATAAAATTTCATTTAAGTCTAAGTCTTGTATTGAATAGTGAGATATTTGAGGTTAACCAAAATTTTAACTTTTTCTTAAATTGCTATGGTAAAAAACCATAGTACCCGTAGCGTGATGGTTAGTGCGTTGGACTGTCATGCAAGGGGTCTTGGCCCTTGGGTTCAATGGCTGCCTTTGCTACATAACTTTTTTTTATGGGTACTGCCTCTTGCGAGTAATTGACAAATCATCCAAGACTAATTCTTGTCAAGAAAAGTGCTTTCTCAAATTAGCCGTTCGGATTTGGCATATAAACTGTAGGTCCCTTCCATCCCTGCCAACAGTACTTGCGCACAGGAGTGGTTGAGAGTTATAAGTCACCTAATTTAATTTTTTTATTTTTAATGGACGTACAGCTCAATTTACGATCGCAATATTATTGTATTGATAATTATCTGTCCATTATTTGACAGTCACAATCATCGGTTAGTTTTAAACGATTCAAACAGGTGGCAACATCTATTGACTATATTGAGTTAGTATGCAATAGAGACTAAAGTATATGTTAAATTTATTTTGTAGTTAACGAAATACAGTGATTTTTACTTTTTCAATTGTTGGTGTTCTCGAACAATTACTAGATATTGGGAACTGTAAAATAGAACTGCAAACAAATACGCAATGCATTAAACTGACAGACAATTTCTGCTTTGCTCTTTAGGAAAAAAAAATAGTTAATTCTAAGTATATTTCCAGATATACAGAATTATTACTTGAATCATAACTGGCTCATTTATAGGTTTATTTTGGCAGCCAAAAATGTAGATGTTCCCGAAATTCACTCTCAAGTACAACAGTTGTTACCAGGCGATCTGATGTTTTTTAAATCAATCGCTACTGTTGTTAATGTGTATACACTATACATATAGAAAAGCATTACCTAAAATGTCACCACATAATCTTCGATTAAAGATTGGTTCACCTATTATAAAACTGCGTGATTTGAATCCACCTTAATTATGCAACGCCACACGTTTAGTCATAAAAAAATCACCGGAAATATTGTTGAAGCAACCATTTTACTTGAAAGTTTAAATAAAAAAGTGTTCTGTTGCACGTAGTCCAATAATACAGCCAGATTCCACCATATCATCGCAAGGTTAGTTTCAAATTCGTTAAGGATTTAAATTGTATATAAATAAGTCTCAAGGAATTTTCATGGAAAATAAATGTTTTTCTCATGAGCAGCTGTATGTTGCATGTTCATGTGTAAGAAAACGGTCATACCTACTTGTATTACCGAAAGACAGGTTAACCAAAAATATTGTGCACCGATTAGTGATACATCAAATTGGAAGATTTTAAACTATCCGCCCTGAAGTAAAAACTTTGTTATATACTCAACTCTTACAGACAAATAATAATACATTTATTATACAATACAATTCTTTTGCGTATTAATTTTTGCTTTAATACAACTGTACGGAAATTTTGATCAAATGTGTTCAAAGTCTTTTAACTTCAAATTTCAAACCAGTAAATGTGTATAAAGATGTTGAAATGGTAGACATGTGCATTCTATCAACTCCTACTCTCCTACCTACTCTCCTAGTACCTCAACTGGAGATTTGGTTCCAACCCAAGTGGAAAGTTGTTAGGGGCAGCAAACGAGAGAGGAGGAGAGGTTTTTCCACTCAACAGCTCTTCTTATCCAGACGGCAGCGGAGGAATTCCCGAGATGGAATCAACGCACGGTGGTGTGGTGTCTACAGTTCCAGTAAGGTTGAACTACCAAGTGAACACCTTATAGGGCTTCTTCGAATTATTCGTAGCCCAGGCCTATAAGGAACGGTATTATCCGGCTCCCCATCCTTGGAGTTATACTTAGGATCTGACCCTCGGCCACGTAAAAGCTTTCATAGTTGCGAAGCACCATCAAGCCTCTGATATGGACGGATTAACTGTTGACAACCAACGCAAACGAATTAAGAACAACTTACTTCGAATATGCACGTGGAATGTTAGGTCGCTTAACAGACCATGTGTAGCCGAAAAATAGGCGGAGGCCCTAGACCGCTATAAAGCAGACATCACCGCCATCCAGGAAAGACGATGCGATGGGCCGGGCAAAAAGAGGATGAAAAACTGCGATATTTAATATGGTGACTGCTACCACGAAAACCAACAGCGCTTATTTGGATGCGGCTTCGTCATTGCAGCCAGACTTAGGCAAGAAGTCTTGAGCTATAGGTGCATCAATGAGCGCCTCAAGACCATCCGCATCAAGCCTGATATACGCGTACGCACCCACAGAAGAGAAAGAGGACAACACTAAAGATATGTTCTTCGAGCTCTTAAACAAAACATATGAGCAGTGTCCTAGCTACGAAAATAAAATTGTCCTGGGCGATTTAAATGCCGAGCTAGGAAGGGAAGATATATTTGATGGAATAGTTGGGAAAAACAGCCTGCACGACAACACTTCCGACAACGAATTCAGGCTCATAGATTTTGCTGCGGGGCGAAACTTCATGATAGCCAGTACTCGTTTACACACCTCAACATCCACAAAGGAACTTGGAATTCGCCAGATCAATATATCGTCAACCAGATTGACCATATTGTGATCCACGCCAGACACGCTTCCAGCATCATGGATGTCCGAACTTTCCGAGAAGATAACATCGACTAGGACCACTACCTCGTTGTAGCCAAGGTAGCACTTCAGATTTCCAGACCCTAGGCAAAACAGGCTGGGTTTCAAACAGCCACCAACAAGGAACCCCTGGTTTGGTGACGAATGTCGAGAAAAAGAGAGGGCTTGAATGCCAAGCTCTTTAAAGCAGCTGGAGATAAGTTGGATAAATTGAAGCATGCACCAACTTATCTGTAAGATATGGTCGGAAGAAAGCATGTCCGATGAATGGAACCTCAGTATTGTTTGTCCTGAAAAAAAGACCCTCTAAACTGCACCAACTATAAAAGAATCAGTCTACTTAACATCGCTTATAAAATCTTCTCTGCGGTAATATGTGAACATCTAAAGAACATCGTCAACAACCTAGTGGGTCCCTATCAGTGTGGTATTAGACCAAGAAAATGCACAGTTGATCAAATATCCACATTACGTCACATCCTGAAAAAAACCCAAGAACACCAAATCGACACCCACCATCTTTTCATCGATTTCAGGGCCGCATATGACAGCATCTAGAGGGATGAGCTGTAAAGAGCCATGTCTAGTTTTGGCATCCCTGGCAAGCTCGTCCGGTTGTGCAGGATGACCATGGAGAATTCACGCTGCTCCATAAAGGTTGGAAACAACTTAACAGAACCTTTCGATGTCAAAAATGGTTTTAGACAAGGTGATGCGCTGTCATGTGATTTTTTTTAACATCTTCAAAAATCTGTCCAATTACTGGCATATGCTGATGACATTGACATAATCAGAAGAACTCAGCGTGATGTAAATGGGGCTTTTGTGAGTATTGAGGCAAAGGCATGCTGTCGTCAAGAAAAGACATACAACACCGTCGTCTTGGTCACTACGTCACCATCGACAGACGTAACTTTGAGGTAGTCAAAAACTTCGTCAAACTAGGCACCGGAATTAACGCAGAAAACAACACCAGCGCTGAGATCAAACACAGAATAACTCTTGCTAACCGCTGTTACTAACAAAGCAATTGCGTTGGTAAAGTCCTCTCTCGAGGGACCAAAGTGTTGCTTTATAAGACCCTTATCATCCCCGTCCTGCTATACGGTGCAAAAGCATGGACTATGACAAAATCGTATGAAAGCACCTTGGGTCGCTTCGAGAGAAAATTTCTTCGTGTGATCTACGGTCCCGTATGCATCGAAGGGGAGTGAAGGAGAAGATGGAACGTCGAGCTGTATGGGGTCTACAGCGACGTAGACTTAGCCAAAAGGGTAAAAGTCCAACGACTAAGATGGATGGGTCACGTAGAGTGCATGGAAACCAATGCTCCGGCCCTGGAAAGTCTTGGAATCCACACCCACAGGACAGCGCAGTAGAGGAAGACCGCGGATCAGGTGGCGCGCACAAATTATAGCTCGAAACTGGAAACATCTAGCTAGGGACCGAGATAGATGGAGAAGTTTGTTGGGTGAGGCCCTAGTTCACACAGGACTGTAGCGCCACCTTAAGTAAGTAAGTAAGTATGTATAATATTACTAGCGGACCCAACAGACGTTGTCCTGTCTACACGTCTTTAATTTAAAAATTTCAAACTTTTTTTAATAAGCTAAAACATTCTGGATCATTAATTTAGTGACACTTGGCCATAGATAAGATTCTTTCAAACCACCATTAAGTAACGTTGCTGCAATGCCTGATGAAGCAATGGCCAATGCAATATGATTTTGAGATCGAATCCGCGCAAGTATCAGTGCGATAAGAAATGTTTTACCAGTGCCACCTGGAGCGTCTAAAAAAAAGAATCCACCTTGTTGTGCTGCAATTGAAACGTTAATTTTATTATATACATTTCGTTGTTCAGCAGTAAGCAATTGTTCATTTTCCGCAACAAAAGTAGCCAACGAAGTCTTATCACATTAAACATCGCTTTTGATGATGTCTACTGCTGGGCGATTCGTCGCTGGCATTCCAAAATGGATGAGCGGCATGTTTGAAATAAGAATACAAATATCCTCAATGATTATTAATGACTCGTTGTATATTGCCGCGGAGAATTCAATATTAAGATTCTGATTAGTAATTCTAGTCCGATGCAAAATTTCCTCACTCATTGAGTCTTTGTATTTGTTCCACAGAGCAGATGCATCATACGGAAAACACGTTGTCGCAAAAAAACGCAAAAAAAAACATTCGCGTTGTATATAATCGACCTAAAGTTTTTGTCATAAATATATCAGCGAATCCTGGTACTGGAATGCCTCGTTTCCGCGGTTAACAATTCTTTGATTGTTTATTCCATGTAAAAAATTTAGGAACATCAGTGTACATCAACGTCCTTGCGAATTGACCAACAGCATCTTGTCGACTACAAAGGTTAAAAAATTGAGTAAGAGTTGTTTTTGGAGCCGTCAAAGCCTGTTGTAGTTTCTTCAGTTTCTTCTGTAAAGTAAACACGCTGTCCGTTTTCAAGATGCACAGCCAAATGTATAACAGCAGGATCCCTTTCATGTATAGGGAACGTAAAAATGCGCCAAAAACCTTCGTTGCTACTTATGTATCGACCCATTGTCGTTAACATTTTGAACAGCAAATATAGCTTTATCACTACCCTTGTGAACATACTTACAAATGTATTTGATAGACTTCACCGAACTGCATAGTTTAACGTTTATGTGCGCTTTGTAGGTTTTGCACAGCAATGGCGAATATGTAACTACCCAGCGATTATCAATATCTACTCTCACCTATTTGACAGACGCAATTCATATGATTGCCCACCATCGTCTACGTCTCTACGTCGATAAGATGGATAATGGTGATAGTATCAGTTTCACATGGTTTTGAAAAACGTTTTGTATATTTTCCATTATCCATACATGGCGACATCATGTTAAGATTGCCACATGGACCATGGATCATATTTGTAGTAACAATGTTAAACAAATCTGGATCAACATTCGGATCTGGAATTTCGGCTGAAATTATTTTGTCAATTTCTTCTGTGCGTATTTTATCCACCAACCAAATTAAAATATGCGCATGAGGTAAACCTCGTTTTTGCCATTCAACAGAGTAAAGCCAACAACGCGTTTCACCAAAAACCGATTAATGTGTAATCAAATTCATCAAAGATTTTAATTTTTGTTTAAAGACACGTGCAGTGGCATCATGACGGTGCATCGATGATTGACCTGGCAACTATAAACTTTTGATTTCATCCCAGTTTGGATTACACGTAAATGTGATAAAAAGATCAGGTCAGGTCAACAACTACTAATAAATTAAAAATTAATTAAAAAAACATTGTCAAGCGGACAAAATTGTGAATCTAAACCATTCTCAGATCCCCACACACAAAAAATTTCATCAAAATCGGTCCAGTCGTTTAAGAGAAGTTCAGTGACATATGTACACACTCACAGAAGAATTATATATATAAAATATATATATATATATATATAACTAGTTTTCGAAAGGTTTTACCAAAAAAAAATAAGTGGAGCAAAGGATGTGAGATTTTAAGGCAAAATTCAGCTTTTCTTCAGAACTTAAACAACAATTCGGAGGCGCTTAGAATGAAACCATAAAGTGAAACTTCACGTATATGCTAACGTGACCATTTAGCAGCTCTTAATCGCTGTACATACGTACGAACGTATGCACACACGCACGAACAGACATCTTTCTTAAGATCTTTTATTTCGACTCTAGGGACCTTGAAACGTCGAGAAATGTCAAAATTTTCAATTGGACATTTGGACCCATTTCAATAACTTCCTATGGGAAGTTAATAAATATAAGCACTCGTAAGCTTTGTATCCGTTTTTTGAAACCAACAATTCCACCGATATACTACCATTAACATTTCTGTGCTCATGAGTGATTGCATCTTGAAGAGAACATTCAATATACACATAATTTTGTTTAAATATTGCACAAACTATAAAATATTAAAACAATCTATACTTGTGCTTATACCTGCATTGTATAGATTTCCAAAAGCGAACATTACAAAACTAAATATTGTGATAGATGAAAATAGAACCAAAACAATAAAAAGTTTTTATCGCATATGAAACCGTTTTACTTATATGTTAATATTATATAAATGCCAAACTAAAATAATATGTTTTAGTTTATGTTAAATATGAATTGGCAAATTTTAATTCGATGATGATAACAAATCAATGGCCATTATGGACATAAATTTATTGTTTTTCCAAAAGTCCTTGTTAGTCTTTATTCATGCAAATCATGTTAGGTCGCGGGCGGTGTGCATCGATCCAAAACGCTAGAAGTCCAGCAATATTCGTGTAATTATATGTCCTTGTATCTGTATATAAATAGATAATGCAATATGCAACTTGACCAGCATACTCCCAATTGAATTATCGTACCTATATGTACCTTCCCAAGGATATTTGAGTTCACATTTTACATTTTGTTAGTCCCGCTTGGCCAATGTCAACTACTAGTACTCCATAGATGTATAGTACGAGTATTTGCCTTTTGGGTATCGTCACAATTTTAATTTCATAATTTCGCTTTCGAATTTATCAGAATTTCGGAACAATTTTATTGCCGACGAACGACGAATCGCAACGCGACATGACGACGCGACGTAGCTTTGGTCATTCTCCCTTTATTTTTAGTATGATATTATGCGTTAAAAAGCCTATAGCGCTTCTCCTATAAAACAACATTATTCAGCTGCTTTTGGGCATAAGTGCGTAAAATACATGTTGTAGATTGTAGAAAAACTATAGTATGAAAATTATGATGAAAAACTAAACACATTAATACCAATACGATTTCCATTTCGATAAATTAAGCGCAAACCAATTAAAAATGTTCAGCCAAAATATTGCAAACGAGTATTAATGAAATCATGAAACATACCCCACCCCACCCAATCCATATTGGCCAAAACAATTTAATATATTTGCATACAGTAAAAGCTCAGAATATAATGCTTCAAACTAATGCAAATGTTATTAAAAATATAAATTAATAAATTTATTCATAAGCAAAAAACATTAAATTAAATAAATGAGGCATACACAAATCTCAATAATGCAATTTTCTCTCGAAAATTCTGTTCATTATTTTGTAGTTGTTGTTGTGTGATACAATATTATAAAAACGTATATCATAACAAAAGTGTTAATTGCTGAAAAGTGCTAGATATGTTTTATAATGCTTCGTTTTTGTTTAATGTTAGCAAAAGCAACAGCCTATGGAATATTTTAGCTCTTCCTGTTTTTCATTATCAGAGCAATTATTTAAAAAAATTAAGTGTAGCCATTTTTAAAAGTGTTGATGAAAGCGGAATTTTTGTTTGTTTGTCAATTATTATTTTCAAAACGTGATAATTACAAAAAACTATTTAATATTTTAACGATACAGTTAATTAGTTAAGTTAATCGAAAAATTTGAAACTTGATAACATATAATAAATTAGGTGAACTTTAACCTTTGGCTTAAGGGTTACAACTTTTAGGGTGAAAATCTAAAAATTGTAGAATGCAATAATTGTGATTATGTTACCTGAACTTATGATGTAGTTATGACATTTAGGTACTAAATTTCAGGGTATGATTTTTAATTTTTATCAAACTTTAATAAAAGTTTATAAGAGAGATATAATGAGGCTGATATATAGGACCCACACTACTTACTTTACTAGGTGCCCTTTAAAATGATGACTGCCAAGTTAATTTTTTACGCCACAAAGATATGATGGATATGCAAACAATTAAAGCTTTTAAGATGTAAATTATAGTTGTATTTTTTTCAAACAGTGGTGAATCCAGGCATAAGACAAGGATATTTAAATTGTGGACGTATACTGACTTTGAATCCTTGAACATTGGAATGAAAATAAAGCGTGTCAAGACATTCCACATTCGCGTAGTACGGCTAATAACTTAATCTCTGTACTTGATATTACGACCAAAGTTGGGTGAACTGATGAAGCTTTATAGTTGAATTGTTTAAGAGGAAGAATGTAACTCATTATTTCACTACAGCATAATAAGGTCATAAAAGTAAGGAAGGGTGAGGAAAGAAACATCATTCTGATGTTCTAGTTCTTGATGTTCTAAAATAAGATTCTGAAACCAAATATGAATATTAATTGGAAACAAGAATGCCTTTTAAGTGTTCTTCTGTTTACACTTTTTATTATTGGTTTAGAAGCTCATCTACCTGGTTCCGGACTTGAAAGTAAATGCTCTTTTATATGAAGATGACCTACTATTAGTTTCTGAGTCTCCTGAAAATTACCTGATTATTGCAATAAATGGGGACTTTTCATTAATGTAGATAAATCAACAAAAAAAGAGGCTGGGATGCGACCCACGCTGCTAACTTTCCATTCCGTCTATCGATTTGTCTTGATTAAAAGTTTGTCTATATGTAATCGTATCAATTTTTTGAAAGATAAAAGTAGTTTAAAGCCAATATCTACAATTTTTGAAAGATATTTGAGTCGAAAATAAATTTTTACCAACTTTTATAAATTTTTTTTAGGTTTATATTTTTTGAACAAAAACTGTCAATTCGATTTTTCCCAAAATATTTGTACTAATGCTGAAAACAATATTTCCTATAAGTAAAAATTGGTTAGAAGCTAATATATCAAATTTTTGAAAAGATATTTGAGCCGTAAATCAATTTTTACGAACTTTTGTTAATTTTTTGTAAAAAAAACTGTACATTCGATTTTTTTTCAAAATTTTACTGAATGTTGAAAACAATATTTGTTTAAAAATAAAAGTAAATTAAAGACAATATCTCAAAGTTTTGAAAAGATATTTGAGTCGATTTTTACCAACTTTTATTAATTTTTTTTTAGGTTTTTATTTTTTGTACAAAAACTGGAAATTCAATTTTTCTCAACATTTTTTAAAATGTTGAAAACAATATTTCTTATAGGATAAAATAAGTTTGAGGCCTAAATTTCAAGTTTTTGAAATGATATTTGAATCGATATTCAATTTTTACCAACTTTGAGTAATGTTTTTTTTAGATTTTTGTTTTTTATAAAAAAAACTGTCAATTCAATTTTTCTCAAAATTGTATCAGATGTTGACATCATTATTCTTCGTTGCACAAAATTGTTTGAAGATGAAATAATATTTTAGTAGTAAAATTTTGGAGGTGACAATTTTTTTTCAGTCTTTTTTTTTATTTTTAGGGTTAGCCAAAATTTGCAAATTTTTTCAAACTGCTATGGTAAAAAAACCACCCACGCAATTTTCTTTCTGCTTATTACCTGAATAACAAAATTTATTTGAAGTCGATATCTCTTCTGGTTCTTTAGCTATGGACGACGAACGTACGTACACACGCACGCACAGACATATTTAAAAAAAAAATTTATTTCGACTCTAGGGACCTTGAAACGTCGAGAAATGTCAAAATTTTAAATTTGACAAATCGGAAAATATTGTTTTCAACATTCAATAAAATTTTGAGGAAAATCATATTGACAGTTTTTTTTACAAAAAAAAAAAACGTGAAAAAAGTAGGCTGAGATGCGACCCTCACTGATAACTTCCAATCGCGTTTTCCGATTCTTCTTGCTTAATAGGTTTTCGTGTTTTTGAATTATTTAAAAAAATTAGACTCTCAACAATATTTTCCATGTTTATATAGTTTTGTTTCAGAATCTATTTTTGCTAACGAGATTTTTAGTCGAAAACCAATTTTTATCAAATTTTGCAATGTACATCAATTTTTACCAAATTTACGTACTATTTGTTGTAGATTTTATGGTAAGGCATCTTAAGTCCAGGGCCGGCCCCATCCAAATATTCGCCTTGTGCAAGATTAGTAGAAAACGCCCCTTTTTTATATTTTCACACATAACCTGATACACAAGCATAAGCCTTTCCTACATTACCCAGGAGGTAGACTTTCAGTGCTAAGACAGAGCGATGAAATGAGCAGAGTGGAAACGTTTAAACTTGGAAACTTACTTTTCTGGCCTTACATTTTGCAAATACAGAAATGAGATCATCAAAGTTTAAAGAATTTAATAATTCCTTTTCAATGGAAATTATTGATAAGGCTTTACTTAAAAATGAAAAATTGATACCTGCTATAGGTATCAAGCTGTTCAAACCTTTCTGTTATTGGTTGAATAGCTACTCAAGTATTTAAAAAAAAAAAAATCAATTTAAAATCTTTGGTTTGGGTCTAATATAGTTTCAGGACATTCATCAGCATAAAGTCTTTTTCTCCGTTGAGATTGCAATGATGAAGCTTCAGGAAACATATTTAGTATTTCAAGGAAACTAGCAATACGCTCGGTTAATTGAACAAACATACCCACTAAATTTTTCATCGGAACGCGTTCAAATTAAATTGTTTCTTTTATTTTCTAAAACTCTTATGCCAGTTGACAGATTAAAAGACGGACTTTGCAAATATTAACTATATATTATATTTTCTAAAACATCAAAAAAAATGTGCAGGCAAAAATCAAAAATTTTAATTAATAACGATTATGCAATGCGTTTTGCCTCTAGATTTCCTATTTCTAAATTTGTTTTTTAAAGGACTCAATGCTTCTAACCTGCTCTGCCAACTAAACGGTGATTTTTTAAGAGCTTGAGAACTTTTTTAAAAAAAAAAAACTCATAAAATTTGCAAAATCTCATCGATTCTTTATTTGAAACGTTAGATTGGTCCATGACATTTACTTTTTGAAGATAATTTCATTTAAATGTTGACCGCGGCTGCGTCTTAGGTGGTCCATTCGGAAAGTCCAATTTTGGGTAACTTTTTCGAGCATTTCGGCCGGAATAGCCCGAATTTCTTCGGAAATGTTGTCTTCCAAAGCTGGAATAGTTGCTGGCTTATTTGTGTAGACTTTAGACTTGACGTAGCCCCACAAAAAATAGTCTAAAGGCGTCAAATCGCATGATCTTGGTGGCCAACTTACCGGTCCATTCCTTGAGATGAATTGTTCTCCGAAGTTTTTCCTCAAAATGGCCATAGAATCGCGAGCTGTGTGGCATGTAGCGCCATCTTGTTGAAACCACATGTCAACCAAGTTCAGTTCTTCCATTTTTGGCAACAAAAAGTTTGTTAGCATTGAACGATAGCGATCACCATTCACCGTAAACGTTGCGTCCAACAGCATCTTTGAAAAAATACGGTCCAATGATTCCACGAGCGTACAAACCACACCAAACAGTGCATTTTTCGGGATGCATGGGCAGTTCTTGAACAGCTTCTGGTTGCTCTTCACTCCAAATGCGGCAATTTTGCTTCTTTACGTAGCCATTCAACCAGAAATGAACCTCATCGCTGAACAAAATTTGTCGATAAAAAAGCGGATTTTCTGCCAACTTTTCTAGGGCCCATTCACTGAAAATTCGACGTTGTGGCAGATCGTTCGGCTTCAGTTCTTGCACGAGCTGTATTTTATACCAAGATCTTTGCGTAAAATCTTCCATGTGGTCGAATAACACAAACCCAATTGCTGCGAACGGCGACGAATCGACATTTCACGGTCTTCAGCAACACTCTCAGAAACAGACGCAATATTCCCTTCTGTACGCATTCGTGTGGTTGGTTTAATGTCCAATAAAGTAAACTGAGTGCGAAACTTGGTCACAATCGCATTAATTGTTTGCTCACTTGGTCGATTATGTAGACCATAAATCGGACGTAAAGCGCGAAACACATTTCGAACCGAACACTGATTTTGGTAATAAAATTCAATGATTTGCAAGCGTTGCTCGTTAGTAAGTCTATTCATGATGAAATGTCAAAGCATACTGAGCATCTTTCTCTTTGACACCATGTCTGAAATCCCACGTGATCTGTCAAATACTAATGCATGAAAACCCTAACCTCAAAAAAATCACCCTTTATAAGATGAAAAAACGAAATCCTGGATATTCTTTAACATTTGAATTGTTTCAGTTGCAAATTTAAATATTTCGGTACATACGAACCAATCGTGCAATACAATGCTGGGAGCCTATGAGTCCAAGCGCTAAGGTAAATTAAGTTTATATTTTTTATTCCAGCTTAACTGATTTATTGTTTTGAATGAGGCTTTTAATAAAATGTCGCTACAGGTGATAAAAGATATAAAGATTATTTTATGTAAGACTACTCTACATTTCTATAAATGTATATTTGTCTCCTTTTATTAAATTGAACATTCTCCATTTAAATCTCAATACTAGTTCATGGTATGACAATGGTCCAATTGTTTTCGAATAGCTTAGCTATATATTTCTAGAATGCCACTTCAAAAAGCTAAACTAGTTCCATTAGTTAGACATTTCATTCTTCTGCCTGCTAGTGCGAATAAACGTGCTTAAGTACACACATTTAAGTTAGGTAGATACCTTGAGAGATAGGATATAGGAGCCTAATGATGAATAACAAGCTAACACTACACATCAAGCCTAGGTAAAAGGGTACAAATTTAATTGTATTCATATTATCGGATTGTCCGCACTTAATTCAATAAATCCTTAAATGAGACCTAATCTGGATGAGTCCTCTTCAAGTTATACACTAGTATAGGTACCTAGCTATATACAGACCAATAATTAGAAAACTAATTTTAACTCCTTTGTAGGCATTCCTTTTAACAAGCTGTCTCTTCAGCTTCAGGTACTTTGTAGTGTAGGTAACACATCGCACACGAACCCTCTATATGATGAACCATTTTTGCTTAGAACATTTCACAGACATATAAAAGGACGACATCTTGTGTCAACACTAATTGCAACATTTGAGCAAGGATATTGCAGGTATATAGGTATGAAGATGAACATTCACATATGTATAAAGAGACGTTTATGCTATAAAGGTACCTATAAACTAAGACCCTTATAGCCTTATGCCCACTTAACGGTAGAATTTATTGCGTTTCATTTTTCCAACAACTGAAGGATGAATGCTCATTCTTAAATGAGCTATCATTTATGAGGGGGCTCTGGAGCCCTGGGTGATGGATGTATGAAAACGAGTACGAAGTATAAGGGATATTTACCCCATTTCATCATTGCTCTCTTCTGCATTCATGCTCGTCATCAAGTCATCCGTCAATAATCAATGGGCCTGATAAACATCACTTGACCCATAAAAGTCGAATGTCAAGTACCAAGGGATCCCATTTTTTAACAACACTTCTCGTTCGGACCAATTGTTTTTTTTTTTTTGTTGCTTTCTGTTTTGTCTTCTTCATTTTTTGTTGTGTGTTCTTTTTCAACTTTTCATCGAATTCTTGTGTAGTCAACCCCTTTAATTGCACGAGTGGATTGGGGTAGGAGGATGCTGATATGAGTCTGTCTACTCGGCTGACTGGAATGGGCTGGGCTGGGCTGGACATGGACAGGGACACGAACAGGGGCTGGTGGTGAATGTGATTGAACATAGCTTTGAGGCTGGCGCTGTCATGCAATGAAACTGTGATTTATTGATAAGGCTCCTGAATAGGGTTTCAATTGGGCTAAACAAGGATTTATTGGTGTCCTGGGATATTTCCACAGCTACTTGGATTCCAATGAAAGGTATTTGAAATCTGTTTGAATGGGAAGATAAAAAAAAAGAAAAACCCAACAAGAAAATAAAAGACAAATGTATTTTAGAACTTTGGTATTTTGGATATAAGCCTGATGAGTGTTTTGAATAATATCATGGATTCGAATACAAAGGAAATGATAGGAATGTGCGTGATTGAATATCAATCAAGGAAAAAGGGTTTAATTCGCAAGAGTTACTGTTCCTGATTTCAAATTGTTATCCCTACAATATGGAAATCCTTTTTTAAGCCCACATGAAATTCTCATACACCATCTTTTGAATAAACACGTTTGTCTCATTCTCATTGCCAACAACAAGAAATAAACGATTATTATATCGGAATAAGGATGTCTGCTTTAATTTTCGAGAGCATCATCAGACGATTTATAGCCTCAACTTCTTAACGGTCTCCACAAGTGCTTTTTGAATCATCATCGCTATAATCTCTGGCCACCGATTTACTTTAACGGGCCCAGGATAAAGCCCAATAAAGTTCTTTATTTAGGATGCAATAAAAAATGTTATTTTTCTCGCCCAAGTCTATACGTCAAAATATAATACAACAACAACAACAATAACAACAAAAATCCTTCTAACTTCAACTTGGGATTTTATATATTTATACGAGTATGATGTTGGTGTTGATGTTTTTTTCTTCTTCAATTATTTTTGTGAAATTGTTTTCGAATCAAACATTGACAGTTTGTTCGTGCGTGAGGAGCAAGTTAAATCAGTTGGAAGTTCAACGAAATTTATTTACCGTCTGATGTACAGTGGATAGAAGGTAAGGTATTAGAGAAGTGTGTGGGAAGCTACAATACTACAGTACATGTGTTATAGTAACTTGAAATGGCCAGCCCTAAAGGATATATGTAGGTAGTATGACATCCCGTCATACATCCAACCTTAACGACCTTAAGACAAAAAAGTAAAAACAAAAACACACACACACAAAAAAAAAACAAAGGAAAGGACTTATTTTGTATTTCAAATAAAGAATAAAAGACAGATGAGAACTTTCAAAGAAGCGGCTGATTTAACATGACAATAAAATTTATTTCTTATTTTTCCTATCAAAGAAAAATATGATTTTGATAAAAATGCTTAAGGATATTACCTATCCTTCAAAACATTCATACATACATTTATGTGTTTGTAGAGGAAAAAAAGATTAAATGTTCCTGGGTTACTTTTTCAGACTACATTTCATATATTTTATTATTTTTGTCCCTCACAATGAATTGAAAAATAAAATAAATTCACTTCGCATGAGTCACTTATTGTAATTGATTTTATAGACCCAAACTTAAATGAATGAACAATATTCCGTAAAGGACTTTTAACTTATATTGAGTAAATTTTAACTCAATTTTTTTAAAAGGCCTAACAAAATTAGGGGACATGTCTTTTGAAAAGTTTGAACGAAAGGTTATGATGTTGTCTTATGTGATTTTATGATTATAAGAAAACCTATGTAACTTAAGAAAGAACTGGGAAAATATTACACATTCGTGAAGTTCTGTTAAAGAAAAAATCTATATAATTCACAGCGAGTTGTTTCAAGGATGAAAAATTTCATTTGAAAAAAAGTGGCGTTGAGTTCTTAACTTATTAAATTGTACATTATTTTTTTCCATTCAGTAAAGGGTTTGAATTTTGAATTTCGTAAGCTTTTCATAAAATTCCACATTTTCAATTAAAAAACCTTTATGAATATAAGAATTCTATCGTTAAGGAGGAGTCTGATTGTCATACCGGAGGTCTCTGCATCGATCTCTGCCTATGCAATCTAGTTTTTTTCATGGATACTGTCTATCATCATTTCTTCTTAAGACCTCCGAAAGATGTATTGATATTCATTTAAGGGCAAGTGTTGATACAAGACTTCTGTCTCTGTTTTAATATGCTTACTGTAAAGACAAATCGGTGAAAACGTCGTTACACACCTTAGTACGCACCGTCGAATATTCCCTCCATCATAAAGAGTTCACTATAGTGGCTTTCCTTGACATCGAAGGTGCCTTTAACAACGTTTACACATCTGCACTAACATTTCTAAACGTAGAGAGTTCGCTTGGGGAGTTAATCTATTTAATGCTGACTAGCAAAAATGGCAACTCTCCTGGCAGACGATTCGTTAGTAGAGTAGAACACAAGGTGGTGTTCTATCCCCTCTCCTATGGAACCTAGTGGTAAATGAAATCCCAACTGGTTTCGATGCGGAAGTTTTCTGAGCGATTGCCTATGCGGATAAAGTTGCTATAGTGATTTCAGGACAGCATCTTAACACCCTTACAAAATGCCTTAGGTAGACTAATACTTTTCAACCTATTTTCGAAGAAATACAAGTTTCCATTTGTTAACCCTCCTTATGTTGAATCAATTCAATGAGAGTTCTCTGACGAGGCTAAGTGCCTGAGTCAAAAAACTAAGTTGGAAACACAATGTACAAGAAAGCTACTGTAGCTTTATTGGTAATAAATGAATCACGAATTGGCTATAAACATTGGTAATTAAACCTATTTTAATATACGGTGTGGCAGTATGGTGGAATGCTTTAGAAAAAGCTATAAACAGCTACAAAATAAGTAAGTCCAACGATCAGCTTCCCTATGTAAAAGCGGCACCCTACTCTATCTAACACCAATGAATATATTTAGCAAACAAATAGCTGGAAGCTCTGTAATTTGCTCAAATCTTCGTCACAGTAACAACATTGGCCATTCCGTAATTCTTAGGTATACCATCCCCCCCCCACAATTAGACAGAAACTCCCAGATTTCTATACCTTTCAGATCTTTTTGAGAGGATAGGGCATTACTGTAAGACGAGTCAGTCCACTTTTATACAGATGGATCAAAAACATAACAGGTGGTCGTTGGAGGTGTGTACTCTGAATAACTGAAATTTAGTGTCTCTTTCCCCCTTCCCAATCATTGTTCCGTGTTCCAAGTGGAACTTTTGGCTATAAGGGATGAATTTTCTTGGCTTAAAGAAAACGTGATATCAACATCTGATATACGTATTTGCTCAGATAGTCAGGCCGGTTTCAAATATGTGGACTGTGTCTCTACAAACTCTATAAAAGTCCATAACTGTGGATCATCTCAAATCTAGATGGCAATACAGTTTGATATTCACCTTTGCTGGGTGCCGGGCCATAGAGACATTCCAGCAAACTGTAAGGTAGATGAACTCGCGATAAACGGTACAGTACAATCCATTCTACCACGTTTGGCAAATACTGGCGCGACATGTAAACTATTGCTAACGCAGGATGCGTTAAAAAAATCAGTCGCTCATGATTCGTAAGGCACTCAGATTGGTTTCATTGAGTTTAGAAGATCGCCTCAAGATTCGCGTGGTATCATAATGGGCCATTAAACTGGTCTAGGTGTGTTCTACTCCATCACAGATAGCCACTTTAACCTAACCGAACCTTACCATCGTTAATGAAGCTGATAAGAGAAGTAATAGAAATGAGAAAAAGTGTGGGAGACAAGAGCTGAGGTACACCATCTTGTGTTTAGGGGTCTTACGACTTAAGGCCATCTAAACATCTATAGACTTGTAAAGGGTGATTTTTTTGAGGTTAGGATTTTCATGCATTAGTATTTGACAGATCACGCGGGATTTCAGACATGGTGTTAAAGAGAAAGATGCTCAGTATGCTTTGACATTTCATCATGACTTACTAACGAGCAACGCTTGCAAATCATTGAATTTTATTACCAAAATCAGTGTTTGGTTCGAAATGTGTTTCGCGCTTTACGTCCGA